>NC_071571.1:134968029-135055529 GCF_024509145.1 Vidua macroura
GCACTTCCGCACTTCCGCACTTCCGCACTTCCGCACTTCCGCACTTCCGCACTTCCGCACTTCCTTCCTTCCGCACTTCCTTCCTTCCTTCCTTCCTTCCTTCCTTCCTTCTCGCACTTCCTTCCTTCCTTCCTTCCTTTCATGGCTTGTCTATTAAGATTTAAAAAATCAGAATTATCCCTGGATCTTTAAGACAGCTTCGAAATTACCGTGGTTTTTTCACTGAGCTCAGTGCTATTCTTTGTGCATGTGGGACTTGGTATAAGCTGACATTGTTTGTCTTCTGTTACAGGATTATAGAATTCCTTCAGTCCCGGTAAGGGAGAACATAGATTGAGTATACACAATTTGGTTTTAAATGTCGGACATGTGCTGTGCTATCTTTTTCTGCAGTGCAGCAGTAAATTCTTCCTATCACACCGAGAGGTAAGCATGTTCTATGTTTCAAGTTTTAATAAAAACATAATTAAAAATGCCTTCTTATGCTACAATATATGTATGTAGTACACACTTTTTATTTCTATAGCATACAGTATATAATGAATAATGTGATTACTCTAGATCTAATATAGGACTCCTCAATATGAATATGAATTATGTCATGCAATGGTTTTGTATATCTATCTTTTATTATGTGGCACAATTTGCTTTATTTTCCTCAGGGCACAGCTTGAGCTCAGTTTCCACCTCTGATTTTTGTGTGGATAATAAAATATTTATAGTCTTCAAAATTAGGTGCTGAGACAGTGATTAGTGTGGTATGAATGAGCAACTGAATAGATAAGGGCGTGACATTTTGCACATGCATTAGCACATACTGAACTTATGCACGCAAAATCCCAATTTGTGTGCATGTACATGCTTGTGATTCCAATTTAGCAGTTGCTTTCTTCTTACCAGTGACATTCCTCCTGCAGTTTTACCTGCCCTCTGTATTCTTCTGTTTGGAAGATATTTGGCCACGGCAGCTCTGCTGTGTGAGATATAGTGGCAACACAGTTCAGGCAGGCTATGATTTTTCTAAGTCTCCATTCAAATTACAGTGTGATTGCCTGGATGCAATTTTCTGTGTGTTTCTTCCTTAGGTGGATGATACATTAAAAGTCAACAGACCCCGAGAAGCCTGTGACATTCCAGGAGTGCCTTTGACCAGGTCCCTTTGCCAAAATACTTCTCCTCACCCCACATCCTATACTGCACTCCCAGTGGCCACCCTTAACTCCAGACAATTTCAATGTCTTACAGAACACTTTCAAAAAATTTTGGAGACGATTCAGGTCAGAGGTACTCTGTTAAGGTAAAGAAATCTTTAAAGCCACTTCTCTCTATCAATGAAATTTTGGGATGTGACCTTAATTTCTATGCCTTGTATACACAGTAGTGAATTCAGTTCTTGCCTGCTTGTTTTGCCTGATTCAAATCTGTCTATTTACTGGGCCCACAAAAAGACACTGCTTTACACTGCTTTACAATCATATCAGAAAGGTATAAGCTTTTTCAGTCTCCAAAGATACTGTATGCAGGCTTATTTCTGCAAGGAAGTACCCCCAAGTACATTGGGATTGATCACAGTAAGTAAGTTATCTGCCTGCACAGAGCCCTTGAGAATATAACCATATTCTAGGATAATTCATTAATTTGTTCAGTATTTTTTAAATAGAAACACAATTTCTTAATGTTATGTCCTTGAAAATTGTTGGGTGTTTTTTGTTAACAAGCTTCTTCTATCAAAGACTGTGTTTTAATAATTACAAAGAACTTACAAATGATCCTACCGCATTGTGAGTCTTTGAAAATAGTAGATAATGCAGCCAAAGAATTGATCACATGATATTGACCTAAAGGGCTTGTCATTTGCATGTTTCTTTTAAACTAAAATGGTACTAAGTTAAAGTATCCCGGCTACTGCTGTACTTGATTCCTCTTCTAGTATCCTCTTTTTCTTGGTGCTTAAAAATCATTGTTTTGTCCCCTCCCAGAAGTAACACTGTCATTCTTGTGGCATATACATGTGATATAATAAACTAGCTGTCAGCAATATGATTAGCTGAAGCCACATTTATTTTCTCAACCAAGTTGAGAGGATTTGGAATGGTGAAGCAGCATTGATCATACAGTGTGTTTTGCCATTGAATATCTAATTTAATATTAGTTAAACTTGATCAACAATTCAAGAGTTTAGGGTCACATTATTAACAGAAAACATCAATCCTTTGGATAATTCAATTAAAAAACATCAATAAAAATCTAATTTCAAAAGTCACTAGTATACCAATATACCATATCCAGCAGACAGAAACTGCTCAGCCACCATTGAATCATTGCCTGTTTTAATAAGTATTCAGAAATTATACTGAGACTTCAAAAGAAATTGTAAGGAATTGTTAGCAGGTTTATTAATGTTTTATGTTTTATTAAAAGTTTGGGTGTACATTTCACAATGAGCAACATCAAAAATCAGACTTTCTGCCTGTAATTTTGCTTCCTCCTGTCTTTCTGCCTTTGGGATTCGCTCTTTTCCTTTCATCAGCTGCCATTTTCAGCAGCATGCAGTAATTTCATGGCTCATTGCAAGCGCTGAAAACCTTTGAAACCACAAATGCTAACCTACCTGGCCTGCAGCCATTTAGGAAGAGATTAATTTAGCAAACAGAAGCAAAACACTTTCTACTTCTAGCCTGTGCATAATTTCACTTCTATCTATATTTATTTTACAGTGAGCAGCGTAATGACAATTTCAGTAATTGCAACTCTGTAAAAATTTGCCTACCTAGCTTATCTCACTATCACAAGACTGTGAGTCAGTCAGATTAGAAAAAGTACAGCATGTGAAACTGCATTGGTTGCCTTCCAAAAAATATATGCCTTATATAAAATTTAAGTGATGCTTTGCACTTATTTGTATACTTATCTACAGGACAATGGATTCTCCATGATGTTTGCTTGAGATGCGTATGCCTTTTTAATGCACTGTGATTTATGGGTGCTTTTCCTATACAAAAAGATCAGCAACACTAGTAGGCTGCAAGTGCCAGCCCATTTCTGCAGACTTAGTTACAAATGGCTGTTATGGTGCTGTCAAGCGGTTTCAACAGAACTGAAAGTCCATCTGGGGCAAATCTAAGCTATCATGCTTGGAACTAATTCAAATTCAAAATTAGCCTACAAACTGTTAGCTGAAAAAAAAAGTTCAAAATGTTTTATTGTTTCTAATTTGTCTCAAAATCAAATTCTCTAAGTAAACACAGAAACTTTTCTTCTAATCCTTTTTTTATTCCATTTGACCAGCATATTCAGAGCAAGATGCATAAAGTCAAGCTACTAAATGTTTATTCATACATTAAGATAGAAACTGCTTGATTTTCCTGTTCCCCTGTGATTTGTCTCAGTGCTGAGTATCCCACTTCTAACCGAGTGTGTTGAGCACTAAGGTTCCTATGTTTATCCTCTGGCAAATGTAAATGTTACAATAATTGAACCCAAAGCCTTTGTTGCTATGTGCTGTGCAAAAATAAAGTAGCAACAAAGAGTTGTTATAGCATTTTCAGATACACAGGAGAAAATAATTTCTTTGTGATTTCTTTACAATTCCCATGTCTGACTTCATAGCCAGCACGATGGCCTCAGGTATGAGGAATCCCTAAGGTATCTCACAGCTCCTGACTTCTATATTGGTATCCTGGCACTGGTAGCAGGGCAATCTGGTGCTGCTTTCTGGCAGTCATTGCTCCAGGCTGAGCGGGTTGGAAGGGATTTCTGCGACCTTGAATGACCTTGTGGATGGCAGTCACTGGGTAATGATTTTGACTGCAGTATTATGCAGTGGTACTTCCTGCCATGAGGGGCTGCAAGAAGATTGCTGCCAATGACATGGAGGGAGATAGAGTCAAAGGGACTCCATCTCAGTGTTGGAGATGAAACATTTTAAAGTGCACATCTTTCCAACTTTTTACACGATAGTAGTGAAAGAGTAATTGAATATCATTGTTAGCTTGTTTTGCTGCGATTCAGATCAGCAAAAGGAAAGTGTAGAGCATTAAACTTGTTTATGCAGTGTTTTTATAATAGCTAATTCATTTAAGCATACAGATACACAGACGGCAGTGGGATGACTGGCCAACCCACACAGATGTACACCTCCAATCTGGCATCCCATAACATTCATAAAATATGTCAACACAGCCTGGATTCCTTCCATAGTTTATGTTAAACTATTGGTGTTCATATCATACAAGCAAAATATTTCATGTTGTTAAAATTTGTGTCCCTAGTAAATAAATAGAAAAACTAAACACATTCTCCCTAAATGCACAAGCCGTGTGCAACAGCATTGAAGCAATATGTACTGTTTGTACTTCTAGTAACATTGCAGAAATTAACATTTGTAGAGCTGTTTATCATGTAGGCAAGTGGTAATATGGAAGCTCCTATGCTTTATTAGTGTTCTCTTTTTAGTTATAATGTCCCTAGCACAGTGCTCTCTTTAGTAACTAGATTCTCAGTGTGTGGGACCGCACATCAGAGCAAGCAGGGAGGAAGAGGATGAGATGAGAAATGTGACTCTGTGAGGGGAGTCCCATGGCCTAGTAATGCCCCCATGTTGTTGCCCCATAACTTTGCATTGTCCCTTCCACTCACCCTGAAACCCCAGCTACAGACACCAGCAGTTGGCATAAACCATCTTTTTTTGGCATGGAGCGTCCTTGAGCGGTGGGAAGGCAGCAGCTCCACTGAATATGAGTAAGTGCAGATGCTCTAGTGCAGGATAAAGGCCAAGAATGAGTCTGGTGCACAGGATGAAAGAATAAATGCTGAATCCTATTTTTAGACCGGAATTCATCCAGCACCCTGAATGTAAAGTAAATTCACAGACAGAGACCTCATAATCCATGGAGCACTTGAGAAGTCATAGCACAATGCTGCTTCCTCTGCATACGACAGCAGAGTTATCCCACCTCCCCACACCAGGATTATCCCACCCCTGCTTTGCAGAAGACCGTGATGGTCTCAGCAGCTGCGGAGAGACTTTGGGTAGCACAGAAGGTATTTCCCTTTCTAAAACATAGAAACTAGAAAGGTTATTTCAGGGTAATAATCGGTGTCTCTTCCTGGGGGCCTTTGACATTTTGGTTTGGTTTGGATTAGTTTTTGACTTGCTTACAGGAGATCTTTTCCAGACATCTTTTCCAAATTTCCTAAACATGGCTGCTTAAAATGTTGCACCTCTGATATTTATATATTGTTATTCAATGATTAAATATTATTTTTATATTTAGAGTGTTAAATTCTGTCACTAATAAATTATGTCACTAATATCTAACCATGCAAAGTAAAATAGATCAGCATAGTACTGTGAAACACTATAGGATATTAATATGTAGTAAAATAGATCCATTGCCATTATGTTTAATAAATAATATTCCCTATTAACACACATCTCTGCATTTAAGTAATTCCTGAGCTATGACACAGACCAATCAAATGAATACATGGTAAACAAGCCATCATTTTGCTCAGGCCATGCAATGTAAAATACTTAGTGAAATTAGTGCTGTCTGCAGAAGCATTGTAAGATTAAGCAGATATTCAGGTGTACCTTCACCTTTCCTTGTTTAGAAAACAAGCCCATCAAGATACAGGACTAGTGTGGAAGGAAGAAAGCTATATTTTATTGTTAATACACAGACACAAAAATACGTTGCTCTTAGACATGCAGAAGTCAGTAAAACCACATGCTGCTTGGAGAGGATTGAATTATCTTCAAGCACTACCATCTAATTAAATATGTATATATTTCTAGGGCCTGAGCTCTGGAAAGTATTCCTATTGAAGAGGGAGTTTAAGCATATGTTTAACTGCAGAATGGGAGCTTGGAGGAGGTATTAGTATGTGTAGTTAAAAAGTGCATTCAGCAGATGAGAAAAAAAACTTGTTTCACAATCAAGACTGATGACAGTTTGCTATAGGTTAATCAATTGCCTCGTTTCATTACTTCATTTGAAGTTAGGGTTTTTTTCTGTTAGATGGTGCAAAACGTTGTTATAAACAAGTAAATTGTTCTTTTTGATTAACAGATGGCTTGAGACTAGCCAAAAATTATTATTTTTTTAATTAAAGAAAAAACATTCCTTGTTGAAATCTTCTATATTGCAGTTCATCCAAGGAAAAAAAATATTAAAATGAAATTATAAACTTGAGAAAAACAGGGCATATAATGGAAACATGGACACAGCCATAAGTATAACCATATAAACTATGGTGCTATTATTTACTATGGTAACATTATAAAAAACTACACTGTTTGGGCCATTATCCTTACAGTTTTCCTTTCAATACAAATAATTATATTTATTATCTGTCTTCTTGTATAGAAGGTACAGAAAAGGCCAATCAAGAGCAGAAGAAGCCTGCTTTTCAAAAGGAAATTGGACCTACCTCTAATTCTTCTTCTTTATCAAATACAAGGAGTGCAGACTTTTTTTATGAAAAATTGTTTCATGTAAGATAAAAGTGCAGATTATTGGTGAGAAAATGACACACTTTTCTCTACATCTTGAAGATTCTTGGGTGATACTGCCAGTTTTCCTAAGACATTTTTACCTTACTCACAAATGCAGTTCCTTACAGACTTCAAGCAGCAGGTGCTGGGGCTCTGAGTATTTATTTGGGAATACACTGCATAATTCAGCTACTGTAACTCAGAGAGATGTCTTAGCAATGTAGTATCTTAGAATGAATATTGTACACAGTATTGGAAAAATTGATGTTTTTAGAAATAAGGCTTTCTAATTTACCATGTGAAGAGAAACAAAACTGAATTTGTGTTTGTTTCTCTCATCACTTCTTTCTTTCTCTGAGTCTGGAGAAAATATGAATCTCAACTCTATTATTCCTACTTCTTTGGAAATTGTTCTAAACATACCTGTATTATAATAGTCACAAACATACCTGTATTTCTGTGTATTATCAGAGTTAGTGACATTAGTCTAGTAAGGACACAGAGCCCCAGTGCCTGGCTTACACAATTGCCTTTATAATTATGACTAATATATATGTGCCAGTTTTTTTAATTCTTTCAAGCTGTAAAAGGGATGTAGTAGAATTTAAGTCTCTCTTATGGACTGGACAAGATGTAATACATGTTCAGAAAACCTTCAACATAAAACAAAAAAAGCCTTGAAATTTTATTTAGAAAGTGTTCCATGATTGTTGATGCATCACTAATCCGAGATGAAACATCAATGTATGTGGAACCTCTTTCTTTTTATTTCTAAAACACCCATTTGACTTAGACATCAGTTAAATATAGTACAATATGATTAATCTACATTTATAGTAACTTTTAAATGTGTTCTATTTATCTGTGGTAAGATACCTTGCATTAAAAGCAGGTGGAAACTGTAGTGAGTTGATATCAATACCAATGGTTTAATACTATTATCTGCATGACAACTATGCTTAATTCAGTAAACATTCCTAACATTGTAAACATGGTCAGTATAGCTGTTAATACAAAGTAGGAAAATTGATTGATAAATAATATGTGTAGAGGTGCAGGGCTCTTAGAGACTATAGATCAGTTGTTTACTGATAACTGGCAGGATGCTCTGACTCAAATGCTACCAGTTCAGCTAAAGAACAAAAAGGCACTTTATGACTGCTGCATGATGAAACAGTGTTCTTTTTGGGGGGAGATTTTTTTCAGACTATGCTGCCAATTTAGGAGCATCACCTCCACACTAGAAAGCTGTGTCAAAACTGGAAAATGATAATGCTACTATAACACAGTTGTGTTTCTAAAGTTGAAACACCAAAAGCACTTCACAGCATTTGATGACTTATGACAATTAAAAATCACTTTATTTAATAGAAAAGCAGACATTGAACATAAGAGTTAACCCAAATAGACTTTATTTTAGACTACCTATTGTTATTTCAGTGTATGTCAATATTGCGTGCTTCAAAAGAATGGATAGGAAATGTTTATCAGTAGACAATGAAGGCAAATAGATTCTTTATGACTGTATAGGGAATACATTTCTTGGCAAGATTTTGAAGTGCAGTCAGGAGGGTCATTCTTGTGGCTGATTTTGTTGACATTCATCATAACTGAACGTCTAGATTGTTAAATATGTAGTGGTTTTGCACCAAGTGATTCTCTAGGTACAGCATGTGTTTGTATTGGACTTTGATGGCACAGCCACAAAAGATAGGATGTTCAAATACTGCATATGCCACGGCTGCTTCTATTTTCAGTGTTTCTTGAATTGCACAATGTAATTTATAAATCACTACCAAGCTTTAATTTGTTTAATTCCCTCTTAATTTTTCTGAGTATATTTGGATATATTTTTGTCAACATTCATAACCTCCCCTTATTTCTGGCATTAAAGCCTAGAATCATATTTTGAAAACAAATAACAGAACAAGTTTATATATATATAACACACAATATAAAGGAAGATTAATATTTCAGTTTTAGTTAATTTGCACATTCTTGGACAGTTTTTGCTAAATTATTGTCTTAATGCATTAATTTTACCACATCACAAATCCAATGTCAGGCAAGGTAAAATCATGGAGCGGATATGATCAAGGAATATTGCTGTTGCGAGGATTACAGGAATATAGCTCATTTCATAAAAATATTGCTTTTTGTATTACCCCATTTTGCATATTAATGTCTCATTAGTAGGATAGGGAATTCCAGTTTTTACAAGACCTATAAAAATTGCTGAACAATAGGCAGTGAAAGGAAGCCTGGAGAAGGGAAAGGCTCATCACTACCCAGACCCTCTATTTCAGCTATTTCAGCTTTTATTTCAGCAATGCACCAGAACCTTTAGAACTAGTCACCAAAAATAATTGTCTCAATGTGTGTAACCATTGCAGATAGTACAGCACATTTTATTTATTACTGAAGTTAATAATGGTATTGCATTTATAAGACTTACAAATGACATTTTCTTTATTTACTACAACTTACAAGGCTGTTTGACTCTACCCCGAGCTTGCCCTAAGGAACCTGTTCATGATATTTATCTTTTTCATTTTAAGTAACCACTGCTTCTTCTCTTTCAGAATAGGCTGGCTTTGTTCAGCTGCTCAGTTGCTGAGCCCTGCATTGAGCAGTGGTAGCACAGACCTGCACAGCCTTCCACCATGCTTCATCCTTCTACAAAAAAATATGCAGACGTGTAACCATATGCAAGATTTGGACTAGTAAGAGCACACATATTTTTATTCCTTGCATAGGTTCATCACTGGTTGAAAGTGGATATAAAATAAAGGCTCTTCTGATTTGGCATAATCTCATACCTACTTCACACTCATCAGTGTGAGTTCACAGCTGGTTCAGAGCAAAACAAATTCAGGCATTATCAGCACAGATACATTTTTACAGAACAAAGTATTGTCAGCATGCCACACTCTCCATGTGTGATTAATGTGCACATTCAATAAAAATCAGGACGGTTCTTCAAAGAGCTCAGTTCATGTAATTGAGGCCAAATTTTAGGAACTGCTGATTGGTGAGGTGATTTTGAAAATGTGGCACTTTACACAGAGATCACTGCCTTGCTGCTTTAATGTCATACAAGATGTCAGATCTTTTTGTGCAGATCTATTGTTTGAAGATGCAGTCTTCAGATACACACAAATGAAGGGGCATCATCATTGCTCCCATATATGCTTGAATAACAAAAATGAATTACTGAAATGTCATAACAGTTCTGTGAAGCAGATAGTAACACATTAGACTGGAGAAACACTGGAGAACTTGAAGAACCCAATTGTGAACAAAGAGTAAATATCTTTGACTCCTGATTTGAAGTCCAAAATGCAGAGAAGAAATACAAGATGATTCTTGCAAACATTTAAGTGACATTAATGAAGTCCAAGAAAGTGCAACTCACAGGATAAGAATCCAGAAGAAGGAAGCTGGAGGTCCATGATAGGACAGGGAAACTGCTAATGGAACAGATATGTGAGGGGCCTAAGTTACAAAACCAGAGGCTTATTTCATACACACTTCTCTTTTTTTGCCTTGTGGTCTAGCCACAAGACCACAATCCTTCTCTCCATTTATTAGAAATATTAATATTTTAATCAAATTTACATAAAGGAAAAAAAAAAAGGAAAAAGAGGTCAGAAATATAAAAATACAAATAGAAGAGAAAAAATTTAGGTGAAAATTTTGGGAACTGGATTCCAATCAAAATATTTATATATATAAAAACTAGCTAAGAATTGATGAGATAGATAATGTAATGAGTTGGAAAATGATTTTTGGTAAAGTCCATGTGAATTTCCTAACTATAATATTATAGATGCAATGCAGAGGAAGAAATAGGAAGAAATATATCCTTAAATGAGTCTAAATGTAAATAAACCCTCACCTCCATTTGGCTAAATCAGAGAAGAAAGCATCTTTGTTCTACTACATTTCAAAGGGCATTCAAGAAGCTTGGAGTTGCATGTATATGAAAACCCCACCCTCTTCATCACTCTCAACATTGAAATCCATTATATTCACTAAAAAGAACTTGGCACGCAAATATCTGAAGATTAAAAGTATTTGGAGATGTTTAAATCATCAACCTTTACTGATATGTACTTCAAGAGAAATCACCTAACATTTAGATCAGATACGTACAATCCAATCTGAAAGAAAGCTATTAAAATTGTTCCTGCTCTCCTTTGTAAGTTTGCCAGTCTCACATGGTATGATGCATCATGTTGGCATACAGCATGATGCTGCATAAACAACAAGACTGTATTGTACATCATCAGAAATATGCGAAAATTCATTTGGATCTGCCACCAGCTGTCAATTTCGACAAGGAATGTATCTGCTCCAGCTTAATTAGAGAGGATGAAAGCAGGGCATACAGGTCAGGCTCCCCGGTGCTCTGTCACAGACATTTTCTCTATAAAACATTCCACTTCCCACTTCAGTGTCATCA
This sequence comes from Vidua macroura, assembly GCF_024509145.1. NCBI lineage: Eukaryota > Metazoa > Chordata > Aves > Passeriformes > Viduidae > Vidua > Vidua macroura. The sequence continues at coordinate 134,978,994 of NC_071571.1, forward strand.
GCCATATCTGATAAAACAACAGTAGTCACAGGTTACAGATGCAGAGTGACTTAAAAAAAGATATTCACATTTTGTTTTCCAGGTCAGCTGAAGGAATATATTCATCTTTCTCCTTACTCAGTGTCTGAGATGGGATTTTACTGACTTCAGTGTGGTACCTCCTCATTCAAAGCAATGTAGGAGACTAAACTCAAAATTCTGGGAAAAATTCTTCTTTGACTGTCATTCCACTTTGTACCTAAGATGTGGCCTTTTGTGTTTTATTTTTGTATATTTGTGTGGGGTAAAGAAATAAATATATATGCTTATATACTGTTTTATATATATATATATATATATATATATATACGAATGCTTATATACTGTTAAATAAATATATGTATGTTTATATACTGTTATACAGATCAGGATTATAACATTCTTCATACAGAATCTTCCTCTGTCATTAAAAAGAAAAAAAAAATCCTCTCCTTTCTTCATGCATTTACTTTTAAGGCTGATTTTTAATTTTTTCATATATCCAAAAAGGCAAAGAAAATAGATTTTAAAAAATCCTTTAATTTTTTTTCATGTCCTTTACTTCATACTGCAACAAATAGTACAGTTGCATTTTACAAAGAAATTGCATTACTACCAGCCCACCCAGATAGTTTGTGACCTGTTCTTTTGCTAGTCTAAAGGTGACTTTCATTTTCATGTTGACATTACTCTGTGACCGTTTGGAGGTTCATTCAGTGAAATAAAATTGCCTTGTAATTATTTCTACTTAGAGAAATATGACAGCTAGAATTTTTATGTTAATTAATCTTTGTGTTTTTTTCATTATTGTGCGTCTGCCTATCATAAATTTCCTTGCAATCCAGTTTTAATACATTCTATAAATTATTGTGGTTTCTTTCAGGCCCATCATGCCTTGCAAATTGTTGACTTTGCACAGATTTCTGTTGTTTGCTGTAGTACCACCACACGTAATTCAGCAGGAACAGTTTGCATCTTTGAAAATACACAATTAGGAAGGTTACTGATCAGAAATGAGCCCTTGGTCAGGGCACAATCCTGTTATGAGTGTCTGTAAAAAAAATAAAATATATTTTAAAAAGCTAAAAAGTAATATCTAATCCAGGGTATATTGGACTGAAGGGAACAAAGAGGGCATTACGTTTCTTCTTGTTTTGCTGGCTCAGTGAAATTAGGAAGCCACTGTTTCCTCACCTGCATGCCCAGTTAAGGGCCATCTGTTTCCTGTTTAAATGTAGTATCTCTTACATGGTTTTTCCAAAACCCCTCTTACATTAATCAACACAATCCCAATAAACAGAAACACCAAATCTTGCTTATCTGTCTTATTCAAGAAAGCATTTTGGTAGTTGCATGTACCACACTTTGGCTTTACTGCAATGCTTTTTTTACACCAACATTCACTTTTGTTCTCTGAATTTTAAAAATTTCCCATCCAGTTGTAGGCTGATTTTGCAAGCTTTCTGCAACAGCCTGAACTCCTAAAATAATTATATGTTGATTTTGTTCACTAATGGTTTTAATCTGGGTCTGGTGTCATGTGTTGGAGTTAAACATCTTCATGAATGTTATTATAAATTTAACACTGAGTTAAAGATAATAAGGTCAAATGTATCCTTGATACATTGCCTTTGATGAAGGTAAAAAATAATGAACATGCCCTGGTCTCATTATCATGGTTTAGATTTACAGGAAATCATTGGTGGATGGATACTCCTGGTAGGAAGAATCAATGAGCCAAATTGGTTACTTGGATTGGGGTGAGATTTACACAGAGAACTAATACCTTTTATTATATCAAATAATTGCAGTATTGTGATGCCACCACAATGAATGCAGACACGATAAATATCAGGTGTCATCTTTAGATAATAGTCTTTAATAAAGCACCATTATCATTGATATCAGGATACTTTTTTCATTTAATTTTAAATAAAAATGAAGATGAATGAATATATGCAAAAAGTAAGGAACAAAAGTAGCTTAGAAAAATGACCAAGTGAAGTACTTCATTTCATAAATACATGCACATACACACAAAGAAAGGCTTTGAAGAACTTCATTAAGGTTTTCAGAATCAGCCACTCAAAGGCTAGAAAATATGGCTTGGGCATCATTGATCTGGCTCATTTTTTGCATTCATTCTGGTACAGTCCTGAACTGCATGGCTAACATCTAGCTGTGCACAAAGCCCTTCCTCATCTATTGTACCTGATGGACAATCCTCACTTCAAGGGCTTTTGTTCTGCATTTGATGTCTCCTCATTGCCCAGTGTGTGCTGTGAGACTGTATTTATAGCATGCTTTTCATACCTTCCCTGAAGGCAGTCAGTTATTTTTGGGTTCCTCTCGGGTGCTCATTGGTAGCTGTAACAGCAGTGGGGAGAGCATGCAAATGCTGCAGTGTCATAAGATGGAGATACAACATCTGCAAGTGCATGCCATGCAGTGCCTCCTACAAATCCTGCCCTGCCAGCAGTGCATCTGAGTGCTTGACCAATTAGTTTTTCTCAAAAAGTCTCATCATGTGGGAAATTATGGTACTGTTATTATTTACAAGCTAAAGATGAAACAAATTTTGACGGAGATAGAAAGCTTACTCTAATTGTCAACCAGATATACCTAGGATCTGATTTTTTTGAATCCTTGGGAGAACTCTGTGGCATCCCTGCATGCATAAAAACCCCTCTTTCAGTTTGGTTAGATACAGTGACTTACCATTTCCACAAGACAAACATCCCACTCTGAAATTAGAAACCAGGAAGTTATTGTACTTACTGAAATATTGTGAAAAATCTGGTTTAAGTAATGGTCCAGCATCACTCACTCCTGGCACTTTATGTAATACATTTTGCTTTGGTTCAACCCTTTTCTCTGTTGTCTGAATCACAGAACCACAGAATGATTTGTGTTGGAAGGGACCTTAAAGATCACTTAGTTCCAACCTGCCCTCCTTGGGCAGGGACACCTTCCACAAGGCCATCCAACCTGGCCTTGAATGCTTCCAGGAGGGCAGCAATAGCTTTTCTGGACAAACTGTCCCAGTGCCTCACCAGCCTCAGAGTAAAAAATTTCTTCTTGATATCTAGTGTCATTTCATATACATTCTGTACACAGACATCTGACCTTTCTTATCCCTGGTCTGATGAGTCACTTGGTGCCATTTTTTCATTCTGAGGTCTGTGCTCAAGTCCCTGACTCCTCTCCTTTCAGCTGATCACATGAAAACTTTTCTGTAGCCACTTGTGGTCTCCCTGCCATGCTCCTTGAAGGCTTCATCTCACTGAGCAGCAGTACATATGTGTCACAGCAAAAACTGGGACAAATTTTGTTAGATAAGAATTGTTTTGCGCAGCTCTGTTGCAGACTTGGGACCAACAAATTTACACTGGCTGCACATTTGTAGGAAAAGGACTTATTTCTACATCAGTCTTGCCCTCCTATCCTGGTGACTATAAGACTCCATCTGGAGAGCAGGCCATGGGAGAAAATAAGGCTAGGTGGCCTGCTTCCTCACCTTGGCCACCTACACTGGTGTATATTACCACTTAGTGGTCTGACTTTGAACAGCAGATCCAACTGAGATGACAGGCAACGTTATGCAGGCTGGCTTTATCTTGCTTGTGGCTGGATGCAAAGGTAACTTAGTCCAAGCCATAGTCCATGCCTTAGTGCAAAGAAAAGTTGATACTATTCACAGCAATAATACCAGTATTTTTCAAAATACACACTACAGGACTCAGCCACCCTTGCTGAAATTTTGTCAAAGAATCCAGCCTAGGTCAGACAGAAGGCACGTAACATTATTTTATCCCAAACAGATGAAATTTGGCTAAGCTGTAAGTCCTTGAAATCAGCAGAGTGTCTGGTAAATGACAGGACATGTTTCCAGTCCCACTTATAATGTGCTGAAAAAACAGTGTGAATGCCAAACAGAAGATATTAAAGCTGGGTCAGAAGTGCATGGCTCAGGACAAGGAAGTTATTTCAGCTTGTGAGTTAAATAAGTAAAGATAATAAACAGAGACTGGCACAAAGGGTTAAAGCTTATACAGCTGTTTCATCCTGAGTGTATTGGACAGATCTAATATTTTTAGTTGACTTAAGCAACTTATATTTCTATAAAATAGGGTAATATTATGTGTTTATAGAAACAACAGATAATGCAAATCAGGTTCTATAAAAGAAAAAAAAACAATCAAAATGAACATTTATGAAAGGAAAAAGGATGCTGACAGAACATGGAGCTCAATTAATAAAGGGAACTTAAAGAATACAATGCCTCCTTTGGCACCTGAGTCCAAGATATAGGTAGGTACGGCTGGTATCTAATAACACTGTATCACCTTGTCTAATCCTATAGGTACCTCAGCTTCCCTGACACTTTGAGAAAGCAAGAAACTCCTAAATCCAAAGAGACCAAAACACCTAGGCTCACTGTCTGTGCATTAAATTGTCACAGGTAAGTCTTCGTCTATTTATGCCACCAGTAGGACTGGATCTATCAGGCTTGGGAAACACAGGAAAAGAAGACAGAAGAGTGACTGCATCCACATTTTTACCTGAGGAGTCTGTGGCTTCTGTGATTAATTTGATTGTGAAATGTACAGCTTTAAATCTTTCCTTCCTGTTGGGCCCTTAGATCACATCTTTTGGTTCCCCAGAGAGCGCCCTTGGCTGTGAGGTGCCCTGCAACAGAACCTCCTCAGTCTATCACGTGAATCTATATGACATAATGAAATATTTATTTGGGCTAGTGATAAAACCCTCTCCTTAAAAAGGTCATCATTCTGCTTTCATGAATGTGATTCTTCATATCCACCCCTTCCTGTTCACTGCATAGGGAGCCCCTGAGAACTGACCAAATCAGGACTGGGAACTCCATTAGATGGCAGGATGCTTTAACATGACAAAGTTCAACACAGCAGAAAATAAATCTCTCTGTTCACTTCCCCCTTGAGATGACTTCCTTCCTTGTTTCCTGTAGCTGGATATGTGCTACGCAGGAGAGGGGGCAGGGTGACTACCTGGTGAAAATCTTTCTCTCCACTGGCTGATATCTTTTATTAAAATTAACCTTTCAGTAATATTGAATTGACATATTCCTGACTTCATGCTACCTGTCTTTTTCCTAGTCTTCTGGAAACAGACTGGCAAAGCTGCAATGCATCATATTTTCTAACACAGTAAATGTTCAACCTTCCTCTTAAACAAGTCTTTCTATGTGAGCCTCATATTAAGACCAAACCTGAAACCAGAGATACTGGAAATTAAATTTGAAAAGTTTATTTGAGTAACATTCCAACAATCTCTGCTTTTCTAGAAGAAACAGCTCAAACAATGTCCGCCTCCAAAGTGCTTCCTGTGCCATATTTTGGACCTGGAGCAGCCTCTTCTCATGCAGGCAAAAGACACCAACTCTTGTATTTAAATTCCTTCTAAAGAGTTAGGAGAAGGCTGGTAACATGCACCAGAGCAGGCTCACTCATCTTGCAGCTTCACCTTATAGTTCTTCCCTTGAAATTAAGTTAGCAAATCCAGAGTAAATCAAAAGGATGTAGGAAAAGAGGTAAGCTCCAGTGCAAACTCTCATTGCTTCCATGTACATGGTGCTTCTCTTCCAACTCTAGCTTATACAACAGAATGTATAACACAGTAGCTCCTGGGTTTCACTTTCATAATTTCATAGTGGCCAAAACACTGAAAAATACATCCATTAGCCAAACATTAGCTACTTTGTTCTTCCCTCTATCTAGCTTTTTTCTTTCATCCCTTCTTTCTCTTTTGACCTTCTCTTACTCATTTCCAGTTCTTTGTCCCTCTTTCCAGTATTATAATGCCTTTCCCTTCTTACTAAACTTCAGTTCTATTTCCAGTCACTGTGAAACTTTAGTTTTTCCTTCTACTTTTGTCATTTCTATTTTTCTTCTTATAGCATGATCTCTCTTCCTTTTGCTGATTCAATAATTTCTCTGGTCAACCAACTATGTTACTCCTTTCTCTCTGTAGAGATTCCATTATCATCCTCTTTTTTTCTGCCTTCCACCTTTTCCTCATTTTTTTCTTCTTTTTTTCAGAAGCATTTTCTTTGTCTTAATACTCTTCCAGACTATTTATTTTCTGACATTAATAGAGGAAGTTTTATGCACACACACAGAATCATACACAGAATCCCAAGGCAGGAAGAGACCTTCAAAATCATTGAGTCCAACCCATGCCCTAACACCTCAACTAAACCATGGCACCAAGTGCAACATCCAGTCTTTTCTTAAACACATCCCCTCACCAGGAATAGTGACTCCACCACCTCCCCAGGCAGACAATTCCAGTACTTTATCACTCTTTCCATAATAAACTTTTTCCTAATATCCAACCTATATTTCCCTTGGCATAGCTCAAGACTGTGTCCTCTCGTTCTGTCAGCTTCTGCCTGGAGAAAGAGACCAACCCCCACCTGACCACAACCACCTTTCAGGGAGTTGTAGAAAGCAATAAGGTCACCTCTGAGTCTCCTTTTCTCCAGGCTAAACAACCCCAGCTCCTTCAGCTGTTCCTCACAGGGCTTGTGTTCCAAGCCCCTCACCAGCCTCGTTGCCCTCCTCTGGACGTGCTCAAGCGTCTCAACATCCTTCCCAAACTGAGGGGCTCAGAGCTGGACACAGCACTCAAGGTGTGGCCGCACCAGTGCCGAGTGCAGGGGAAGGATGACCTCCCTGCTCCTGCTGGCCACACTATTCCTGATACAGGCCAGGATGCCATTGGCCTTCCTGGCCACCAGGGCACACTGCTGGCTCATGTTCATATTCATTGTCTTGCTTTCCCACAGGTTCAGCTCTCTCTCATCTCTCCTTTTTTGATTAAGTACTTAGAAGCCACAAATATCCAAGTAGGAACTGGAGTAACTTAGTTTGATCAAATACTGTTGATCAGGTGTTGATAGGTGAGATAAATGAAGAGTACTGCTGGACTGACCAGGAGCACACAGTTTGTTAACAAAACTGCTCAAGAATAGAAGAAGCTCACCAGTTTTGAGCCTCTCCAGAGCAGTCAAGAGCTTAAAGGGGCAAACTGAGGAACGGTGTAGAGACATATGTGGAAAAGACATGGAAGATGAACTGGGGGAATATTAATTTTATGTTATGTTTCTTTATGCCTTTCAGGTCATTAACATTTAGGGTCTGCCAATGCAGCTTGAGAGAGACATTTATATTTATTTTTTGAAACTTCTCAAAATTGTGTTATGAAGAGCATTTTTGGCTCTGTCAGGGTTATTTCTAGCATGGGAGAAAAGTTAATTCCTCCCAGAACCAAGTTATTATCATAATTTGCTAGCATATGTCTATCATAACTATGTTTTTTCTTGGAATCTTTCCAGCAGGTAATTTTGGGAGACCATTTAAGACAGCCCTTTCTCTCTACTACATAATGGGAGCATGGAGATTTTGATTACTATTACCCCCTTTTTTACTTTTCAACTGTTATTTTAAAAAGCAAGACTTGGGTTTTTCATTCTTCCAATTCAGTTTTCAGAGTGCAAAATGAAGGTCTGGCACTCCAGGGTGTATGTTAGCTACAGGATAATGTTTGTGGCAGAGAAGTATACAAGGCAAGAAATGGCTTTTGTGGGTGATTAAATACTGAAGTGAAGCTGAGGTGTTTGATAACCACAGAAGCTATTTATTGTGTGTATACTCCAGTGCCATGAACATTATTCCTATTATACAACAAGACAAAAGAAGATTTAACAAACCATAACGAGAGACGGATGAAGGGGTTTTTTGGTTGTTGCTTTTTTATTTGATGGAAGTTTGAAAGTTCTAATTCATTCTGTGCTTTCCCTAACATTTCCTTTCACGTCAAAGAGTGGTAGGGGAGGGGATTAAGGCCAAAAGACAGAGATTGGCTAGCAAATTGTAGTAATAGGGACTGAACTCTGCATAAATATAGTGAGTTATCACATGTTATCATCAAACAGCAATGCGTACTGTTTTGCTGGGACTCCAAGAAAGATCATGCTAATAGTATTCATAAAAAACTCTTCTTTATGTTGTGACAAATAAGCTTAGGAAAAAAATCAAGTATTATCAGGTATATAAAACCCCAACAATATGATATATTAAGAAGATAATGGTAATATGCGTCTTCTACATGTTCTATTAATCTTCACAGTAGCAGTGAGAGCTCAGGAAATACTGTGAGACCAGGCTCAAAAATGCTACATAGACTCTAAGTGGCAATTCTGTTTGCTTGCTCCCAGCTTATTTCCTGCTCTTTCTGTCTAGTATTTTGGTTATTTGGGATGTTCCTCAGTGAATTTCCATCAGGACTCTATTCTCAGAAGGAACTGAAAAATGCAGTGAGCTTTGAAAAAAAAAAAATCTATCCTATGGGAAAACATACCTGTCTCACTGTCATTACTTAAGAGGTGTCAATTCCTCCTTAAATCACTTTAGTTGTTAAGAAGAGCAGAAACAAAATGGTGTGGCTAAAATGACCAAGCAGCCCGTGGAAACCTTGAGCAGAGGAAATCAGTCACAGCCAACCCCACCACTGGTCTTGTTTGTAAATCTTGCTCATTAAACAATGATGAGCAGACAATGTATTTGTGAAGTGCGAACTCTGTTTGCAAATGGCTTGCCCTAGATAAACAAAGCCTTCTTTGTCGAATCATGAGAAATAATTTAACCATCTGTAGTCACTACAACCCTGTGAGTTGCAGTTGTTTTTACACCACTTCAGAGGTGGGGAATTCAGAGAGAAAAATGTTTTGCACCAATGGCAAAATGTGAATTAACTTAAAGCAATGTTAATCATGCTATGATTTTCTTTGCACAAGAAATAATACAAACTCCAAGGGAATGTTTGTTACTTTAATGAATTAACATTAAATGACTTTTGAGGTTGACAACAGTTGCTGTCTGCCCATAGGCATTCCTTCAGACTAGGCTGTTTCTAGAAGATTTTTTAAGTCATTAAAATATTATCTGAGCATATTATTGAGTATTTGCAGCTTTGAAAGGTGCCGGACTGTCATCACAAACTCACCTAGCAAGGGAGATTAACGGGGCTTGCCCCTGCCAGCCACAGCACAGCAGCAGTACTTGGTCCTGCTGCCTGCTCTGATGTCCTTCCCTGCCTCTGTTGCACTGGATGATGCTGAAGGCAGGTTCCATAGTCCTCTATCCCTTCCTGCTCCTGCCCAGGAAATATCTCCTCAGTATCAATAAGTTAGTTGTTGCCAGTCAATTTTCCTCTCTTTTACTTATCATCATATATGGCTTAACAGATCAGTGCCCTCTCCTGTGAGATTCAGGACCTCACCAAGCACTTCTTACTTGGATGATTGATTATTTTAAGTACCCTTGAAATACATGCCAGTTTTATTCAAAAAGAAGGTATTTTCCTATTATTGCTTGTGTCCATGTTTTATATTATTTACAGCATTTAAACATATATTTTGATAAATTGCATATAAAAAAATTAAAATGCACAAATTGAAATTTATTTTAATGCCTAATATAGCCACACAAAACAACAGTATGGACTCAATGATTCTTGCCGTTGTTTTTCAGGTACAAATTTCCATATGAATTATGGGATAATATTTCTGCTCTGGAGTGGAATGTAAGTACAGCTTTCTTTGTGGTATTCAGTGCTAATGTGCATATTTAAATGACAAATAAAGTTATACTTATTCTAAATTATCTTGAATGACTATAGGATATGAAAATGCACTCTTACATTCAGATGTATCATTTAGAAGAGGGTTTTCATTCTCCTATGATGTGACCTAATTTCAAAAAAATTGAGACTGAGAGTTGTGCTCTCTTTGTTTTACACAGCAGATGCTAATGCCATTATCTACTTAATTCGAAAGCTGCACTGATTTCCAGTGTTTCTTCCTTTGAGTGTCATTGCTGTATAAAAAAATACTATCCAGTATAGCAAAGGTCATTTACAGTTACAGCCAAAATGCTGCCCTGACCTTACAAGTAATATCCTTTTTTTTTTTTTAATCATATGAATGTGGATGTCTGTAATGTGACTATTGCATAAGGCTAGGTGGCATAATAGAATAACAGAACTGGCATTGTAATCAGAAAAGAACATCGTAAGAAGATTCCTCATGGCCTTACTGTCCCCAGGGTTATGTGCATTCTTGGAGGCAAACTGACATGGGAAAATAGCACTGGCCCATATTTTTGCATACTATTTTATTTCAGTAGTTTCAAGATCAAACCTGCTCAGTTTACAGGTCTACTTCAGAATAAATGATGCTTGCCTCAGGTTTTAGAGATTTAACATTATTTTGGTCTATCATCCAACAGTATCTTCTTTCCAAACTTAAAATATCTTTGTTGATGCTACTTTGGTTCTTAGCATTTTTAATCTCATAAAACTCCTCAGACTCTACTTGCATTCTTTCTCAAATGCAATGTACTGTAAAATGTATTAATGCTTCTTTTTGATATTTCATTTAACAGCCTAAAAATTCAGTTGCTTGTTATATGAATTGTGAAATCCTACTTGTTTGGCTTGTGGTCTTCCCAAGCATCAGAACCATCTAGTATGGGGCCTTATCAGTATTAAGTTAAGGAATCTGTAAGAAAAGCATGGGATGTGAACAGAATTGGTATTGATAATTCAGTGGGTGGCATTCTTTCCTCTAACTGCTACAGATTCACTGAATCAGAATGCTAATGGAGGGATGAGTTTTCAGTTAAATGATTCTTAGGTACGTGACTTTAAATAATTTCCCTACACTTGTGTTGGTAGAAACTCCTCTAAACCACTACACAGAAGTAGCATAATGGTATGAACAAGAAAAAAATGTGCCAGATTATTAATCAAGTATAATAGATGCTGCAAATAGTAATTTTGACAACCAATAAAAACTCTTTCAGCAACATGATCTTGAAGACATTGCTTACTGGATGAACTTTTGGGCTGTGTCAGGTGGATGTTGAAACATTTGTAGTCTATAATACAGGCCCTGCAGAGATATTATATACCCTACCTTATAATAGGTCCTGTAGAGAGACCTCGACAAATCAGAGGGATGGGCGATCTCCAGCTGTATGAATTTTAACAAATTAATTAAAAATGCTGGATTCTGCACCTGGGATGGGACAGCCCTGAATGTATGGGCACACTGGGCAATGGGGCTGGAGACCAGCATCGTGGAAAGGGACCAGGGGACCCTGGTCAATGGAAAGTTGAGTATGTGTCAGCAGTGCCCTGGCAGTCAGGAGGGCCAAGTGTGTCCTGGGGGGCATCAGGGGGGCAAGGGAGGGGATTGTCCCACTCTGCTCTGCTCTGCTCTGTGTTAGGGTGGCCTCACCTTGAGTCCTGGCAGAAGTTTTGGATGCCACAATATAAGAATATTAAGCAATTAGAGAGTGTCCTATGGATGGCAACAAAGACAGTGGATATAAGAGGCATGGCTGATGTCACCTGGTTTATTCAGCTTGGAGGAGATTGAGAGTTTTTCTCAGTCCAGAGATTCCTCATGTGTAAGATATTTACAATCAGGAACTGATCTTTCTGATGCCCAGTGATGGAACCCAAGAGAATGGCCTGAAGCTGTGTCAAGGGAGGTTTAGGCTGGATATCAGGGAAAGGTTTTCACCCAGAGGGTGGCTGGGCACTGGGACAGCCCCCCCCAGGGAAGTGGTCACAGCACCAAACCTGACAGAGTTCAAGAAATGTTTGGACAATGCTCTCAGACACATGGTGTGATTCTTGGGGCATTGTCCTGTGCAGGGCTGTGAGCTGGACTTTGATGATCCCATGGGTGCCTTGCAGCTCAGGATATCCCACGAATATTTTGTAAAAGAATTACTATGCACTATGCAATGTAGCTAAGAGCCTACAAATACTGGAAAAGGAGGAAAGCATGTCTGCTAAAGATCATCTGAAATTATTTTTGCCATGTAAACAGAATTCACAGTGATGTCAGAGCTGAAAGAAAAAAAATCTGTTGTTAATTGAAGTAATTTCTAATACCGGAAAATTGCTTTTATTTTCTTACAGAATCATGTGGTGGGATTTCCTAGAATTGTTTACACTGTAACTTGAGAGTTACAGAGAGTAAATGCAAGCTAAATTTAAATAAAGGTGCAAGATGGCTTTAGGAGAGTAGGAGATCATATGGTGTTGTAATATACTTGGAATATATGAAAAATAAAGGCAAAGAAAGTCAGCTTGTTGTCTCTGAGCTGAAAACTGTGTAAGTCTACAACAAAACACATCCCTTCATTTCTCATTTCTATTTATCATATTCCTCAATACCCCTAAAACAATGCTTTGTTATGCCAAACTTTTTTAGGGTAATAAAGATCAAACTTTACTTCTGTAACAAAGATCAAGATTACTTTAAGTCTGTGAATTTTTTTTCCTATAAATGTTCTTAGTTTTGGGATACATATAAGTAGCTAATATGGAAAATGCCTTCCAAGAATATAGCTGTCATTAAAAAAATCCAAAATAAACAAAGAAATTAGTAGGTACTTAAGCCATGCAGTCAAGATCGCTCTTAATATAATTCCAAACATTAGAAAATGTTATCATGAGAAAACCTTTTCATTATAATGGGAAGTATTTTTATTCATTTTTCTTGAGAAAATCTTACAACAGCCTTTAAGACATGGTCTTGAGAGAAATTTTTCTAGGAACAGCAAACCTTAGAATATCTTTACTGAACGGAAAATAGCACACCTCATCTCTCAGCTATGCAGTGACAGTCCCAAATCCAGACATTTTGGCAACCATACAGTATGCAAACATAAACTTTGTAAACACATGATTAGGCAGGACCCTTCCGCAAGATCCCATATTTAGGATGGTCATAAGATAATCAAACAAAGAATTAATGCATTTGTATATACAATCCCCTTAGAGACAGATTATGAAATTTTCACAGATAAACCCTCCAAAAAGGATTCATGATGAAACACTATCCATAGCATTTGAAGTATGTACCAAACCCGCTCTTAGCAAACATTCCAATTATTACTTTCAAATAGAGCCATCTTTAGTCTCCATAATATGTCTACTCTTTAAGACAATAGACTTCCCTCCATCTTACAGATGAAAATGAAAGGTAGAAGCCATCCTAGTGGTGTTGTTCATTGTTTCTTAAATCTATTTTGCTATAAAGTAGGCTTTTGTTTGAAATTTAAATCATATTTAATATCAGTACAAAATGTACATGGTTGAAAATACTGCAAGTGTAAGTTAAAGAAAAGATTCTGTAGCATCCCATGAACTCTCTCCTCTCGGTCAATTCCCAAGCTTTCTGCTCTGGCAATGATAGTAACTACTTACCATAGTAAGTCCTTCTGGGGGGAAAAGACAGACTCCCCCCATGGACTGCTGTCTCACTTCCCTGGTTTCCCCTTCCCCTGTTCCCTCACTGGCTTGGTACCACTGGTGGCCACCCCTCCTCCCCTAGAGACCAATCCCCCCTGCCCTGCCCTGCCCTCAGCTCTGCCCCCCACCCCTTCCCCTTAAGCTGCCTGCGCCACGTGGAGGTTCTCTTTTACTCGCCAGGTCCCCTTCTGCCTCATGTGATGTACTTCACTGGAATAAAACCCTGCAAAAAGAGCCTTTCTTGCCTCTCTCGCTGAGCCAGCTGCTGTGAGTGTGGCGTGAGAGTCTGACTGCGTTGCCTGAAGGTTACCTCAACCTGCTTTTCTACAGGAGAGGTTGGGAACAGATAATAGGCAGCAGCACCCACCACTCAACACCCGCATTTTTAAAATTCATTATACCTGAAAATAACATAAAAATGGTTGAAATAAGAAAAGAAAAAGTTCAGGTTGACCAAAGTGAATTCTTAGTTTTAATGACATCTAAAGGTAAAAGAAAAATCACTTGTATGGTTCTGTAGAAAACAAAAAATCACGAAAATATGATGACTATTTTGTTAACAGAAGTGTTAATTTTCTTATGAGAGAGAAGCTAAATAACAAAATCAATATATTGCTTAAAACAAATGAGTTAAACTATTCTTTTATGCTCCATATAAAATGTTACTGGACATGGGTTTTTTTTCTCTCATGACAGTACAAAACAACAGATGTTCAGGAAAGCCATACTCAAGGATCCATATGAAACAAATAATAAAAGTCCAAGTCCTTTGTGATGAGATATCATTAGTAATGCACTTATTCAAAAAGAATTATAAGAACAAAAGAAACATCATGTTGCTTGATACCATATACCAATCTGGAGGTCTGGAGGCCTCTCTCAGTCTAGTCTTAATACGTCACTTGCTTAGCTCAGAAGCTCAGTGTGCCAAGCATTTACTGCAGTTACATAAAGAATTGTTACATCCTTGGCTATACCATGTAGAGTTCAGTCAACAAATGTTATTTTGAAGAAAAAATATGTTTGGTGCCACTTAATTCATATTCAGATAACTTGAAAGAGAATTATAGTAGGACAGTCCTGAAAAAAATAGCCTGGATCACTTACTCCAATTCACTACAATCATAGATTATATGATTGTATGTATTGTATGTATGATATGTATTTCTTTTATTTCAGCCTTTACCAGATTCATTGCATTAAGCAGATATAACATAAAGGATCATTTTTATCATAATTGTCAGCGTCAATCAACTAAAAGTAAATTTCTGTAATATGCTCATGGGGGGAAAAACAAATGGCTGTTGTTGAAGTTCCAGGCAGAAGCAAATTTAAATAATATTCAGTGTTTGCAGGAAAGGTAGCATATGCGCAAGAGAAAATAAGGAAAACCGCTTCTGTTGCTTTTTTTACCCAATCCCTTAAGGCAGGTGTTGAAATATTATAGGCTATATCTGTTTGGAGGGTAAAATCAAAGACAGAGGCAGATTTGGTTTTAATGCTATTCCATTTTTTCTTAAAGAAACTTTAAATGATTGAGGCACATGGGGAAGAAGTTTCTGAGGTCTTTCCAGCCAATGGTCTTCTGAGAAAGCCGTTTTTCTTGTCTTTCCCTTATGGCCATGCTTCAAGTATTTCTATAGGTATCCTTGCTCCCAGCAGCAGCAGCTCCCTAACAGGCCTTGGTGCCCCCCTCCCAGGCCCACAGACATCTGTGTTTGCCCACATCCTTCAGGTACATCACTCACTTACTGCTGGTGGTGTCTGCGACCCATGTTTGACAATTGTCTATTTGTTGTTCTTAAGAAGGGCTCAGGAGACCAACTGACCCAGCTTAATTAGTTTATTGATTGGTACCATAAAGTCCATAACCAATTAGTGAGAGTAAAGTTATTAATGTCCAATCCTGTGATAGTTTACTGTAGGGATGCAGCCATGCAGCAGAACAAAGCAAACACAAGATACAGCTCATTATAGCCCCATGTGTACCCCCCTTCTTGCCCAGATCACATCAGAAAACCTTCCATTCTGTGCACTTCTGTTCCCATTTTCCCTAACACAGAGAGGAAAACATGGAATTTTGGGTTTATTCTGTCTTGATACTATTATAAAAGGAATAATTGACCTAGCCCCTAGTAGAGACATTACAGCACTTTAACTGTTAAAAAAAAAAAGTGACTGCTGTGGAATGGAGTGTAGCATGAATACAAAACATTTTGAGGATGTAAAACAGAGTAACAAGACTTTGCATAACAGGGCAATAGATCCTATTCAATATCTTTCTGAATGAGATTTAGTAATATGTATCATAAAAATAGGGTTTTTATACTGTGAAATTCATAGTCATATGTTAATGCTTTAGTAGGAAATTAAGCATGGTGTTTTACAGTAGTAGTTAAAGTTAAAGAAAGAATTACAGAATACAGACAGGATGCAGTAATCATTTGTGCACAGCATTTGTGCTCTGATAGCAAGCTGTTGTTCTTTCCCTACATATAGGGAAAAAATCGCTATACTGTAAATGTTATATTGTTATATGTTTTGAGGTGTTCTGTTTGGGCCATTAGGCACATCTTCATAAAGGAATTTTTTTATTCCTTTAGCATGATTGCAAACAGTTGGAGGTATCAATATGTTGTACAATTAAAGGGCTATGTTAAACAGGACGGACTAACACGATTGTTTCTAAAAAAATCCAACAGGAGCAAGAGAAACTCATCTGCATTGGAATATGATTGATTATGATCAGAATCCAAAAGGCACATCATTAATAGTTCTCAGTTTACAGTGGTAGAGAGATTTCTTGTTCTGTTTCCAGGAGCCAGCCTGTTCTGTCTCCTTGTTACAGTTTTTCTCTCAAGACTTTTTTGATCATTACTTTTTATAAGAATTACACTGTGACATTCAATTTAGGGAAATACAATAATTTCTTTCTATTCCAGCTTTGTAACAAATTGGGATTTGATTATGAATGTTTTGATAGTAGTATCATATTTTATGGCATACCTCATTGTTCTTAAGAGGTAAGCAAATACACTGTAGCATTATATTAGCAAGGACTTTGTTCTCACCAAAACAGAGACAGAAGGGGTACTGTGTTTGAAAGGGCTTCAGCAACACTCTTGGAGCTGAAAACAGATACGTTGAAATTAGCTTGCTGAAAATAAGTTCATTATCCAGTTTCATTGAAGAAAATTGATTCACAGAGGAAAGGCAGTGCCGGGGGTTCATTACTGAAGTATTTCTTGCACGAGTTCACTGATGCCTTGCTCTCATGTCGTGAGTTGAAGTCTCAGCCTGAGATGCTAATTCATGATGCTGCTGCTGCAGTGCAGCTCATTTCTGAATGTATGTTGTAATGCTGTACTAATGGTTCATTCTTTCTCATGATAGAGTGGTTGTGCTCCAGAGATGGTATAAAAACATGATCATAAGTGGCCCATATAATTCCTAGCTTGGATTATTCAGTGACATACAAAGAACATGAAAAAGCTGGTACATTTTGCTGCATTTCTCAAAAAAAATGGGTTTGTATCTTGTGTAAAACCTCTGAGGAATCATTAAAGAGAGAAGGATGAAATAGTGAACTCTGATAGAAGAATAAATAGCAAAAAAACCTTTTGGAAATCAGATGTTTGACCCTTTGCAAATAGAGGAGAACAATTTGTCAGTGGAACCAATGCTCTCTTCAGTCTGTACAATTGCTTGTTGGAATGGAAATTTATTATGAAAGTGGTAGAACTGCTTTTCCCCCCCCCCCCCCTTTTTTTTTTTTTCTGAGGTCTTCCTAGAAATTTGCAGGTGATGAGAGAAGCCTTCATTCTAATAAAAGAATAGGCCAGCTTACTGATTGGAGAAAATTACATGAAGTTTTTTAATCAAAGTCTCTGTGGTCTGCTGTCTGATTTTCTAGGCCAGATGTCAAATGTTTTTCACTGATGTCGATGTTGAAGTAATCACTAAGCCAATTCCAAGAATGAGCAAGTGAGACTGTAATAACATTTCATTTCAGTATTACATAAGCTTTTTTTTCCCAGCTATGAACAAAGTAACAGGACCCCTCTGATTCAATATAATTACACAAACTATTACTTTGAAATTTGTGAGACAGTTTTATGTGTGGGCAATTGCTCTATACATATATATGGGAGGTTTCAGTACAAAATGCAAAAACACATTTACAAAGTTTTATATTTTTAAACATTTACATTTAATTTAAAACATAATTACATTTTTCATATTTAATCTATTTTATTAAGTTTATCTTTGCTGCTACAGTATTAACCAGTAATTTGAAAGGCAAGAATTTTCTAGAAAAAAGAATTTGCAATTTGAAAATAGGGAAAGAAAGGAGGAGCTGGCTCAATGGATGATGTTCCTTAGTGAGTGAATCTCAGCTGAATATTGTGAGACTGTAACATCAGATCAAATATGTTACAGTTTTTATGTGAAATATAATCAAAGCTACTCATAGTGACTAAAGAATTAGCCTAGTAGAACTCAAAACTTAAGGAACACATTGTCTATAGCTGTTTCAAGAGGAAAGTAGTGATGTAATGAAACAAATAAATGTCACAGATAAGTAGAGAAAAAAAACAAAGCTAACTAACATGAAACTATATACAATGCTCAGAGTAATCTTATTCTATGGGTAAATTAATAAATTAATGGGTAAATTAATATGGGGAATTGTTACAATTCAATTGTTACAATACAAAGGTAGTAAGGGGGCACGTTGACCCTTAGCAGAAACTAATAAAATGTGAATGTTGCCTCTTTCACCACAATTCATGTCTTTATTGGACAGATATTTTGATTACATGTCTTCGGCTTTATCCACTGCATATTTGGTGAGCAGCTATCCAATTTGCTCTTCCTTCATTGGTGAAGAGCTGCCTTGTTTCTTAGAGAGAATTTCATATCCTTTCATGAGCTTTGCTATGGTGCTTGGTACTGCAGTTCCATAAGCAGTGACGACATCATGAGGTTTTTCAGAGTGCTTTTTTGAGAAGAGGCATTATTTATGCTCATTTTGCAGAAGGGTAATATTCGTAGAAGGCATGGAAAGATTGACAAAAATATGTCTTCCTGTTTTCTGGTACCCATCCAGGATCATGTTTTAGAATCCTTCACCACACTTTGTTCAAAGATCAGCTTGGTCCCTACGTGCAGTTGGGCTGTTATTTGCAATGCCTGTAATTTCAGCTCATGCCTCCTGTAAATAAAGCCTGTGTACACACAGAGTGTGTAGAAACCAAGGTCTCGTGGGACAGACAGTCCAGCTCCTCTAGCTGGGCACACGGGACAGACAGGACTCCTAAGGCTGCAGCCCAGGCATCTCTGCTGGCTCCAGATGTAAAACTGCACCTCTCAAGGGCCTGTGATCTGATCCAAATTAATTTGGCAATTAATTTAGGCAAGACAGAAAGACTCATTTCAAGGATGGGGGCACTAGATCTTCTAAGGAAAGGTCACTAGAACAATTTAATGAGGCTTGGGAGCCCTTGAAGACATACCATGTGCTTTTTCTGAGATACAGTGGAATCCCCTTTGGCTCATATTTCCAAAGTTTATTCAGTCTGAGAGAGCTACACAACAGTAAAACTTAAATTTCAAAGCCCAAGTTTAAAGTCTGAAAGTGAAAACAGAATATTAAAATGGGAAGTATCATACAAAATTCAAAACAAGAAGTACTACCAGTCCCATCCCCAGAAACAGGCAGAATATAAACAAGTTGGAGAAATATTGCAACAGCATAAACCCTTTAAAAATATAAGAGCTTTCAGCTTAGTCATACTGATCCCCAGGGATAATTTTCTGTCCTACAATCCTGACTTAGTATACCAAGAACCTCAGAGGACAGTGAATGCAAGATTAAACATATAGTGAATAAATAGGTCAGTTAGAAAAGTTAACATTTCATTCATAAGCTCAGACATGATCTTCTGCTATAGACCTATGCCATAATATAAAAATTTTCCCATAAAGTGAGCAGCTTTGTGATTAAGACACAGGCTTGGAGCTCCAGCATTCAGTGATACCTTTCTGCTTTATCAGGCAAAACCATTTTCATGTGCTACCTATACAGCAAGGACCAAAAAATCTGCAGTGATTGAGATAGTCCACTGCCACTTTGATAGTGTAATGCTGAATTAAATGAAAAACTTGGAGACACATATGGTTAGATACTATTGCATAAAACAACAGTTCTCCAGAACTGCCTCGTGCAAAAAATTTGCATGTGCAGAGCAGTCGTTGCACACTCAAGTGTTGGTATACAGAGATCATAAATGTTTGCTTACAGCTTGGGCCCTAAATGAGGATCATAATAATCAGAACTACCATTCCAGATTGGAAAAAAATGGAAACATTACTATCACAGCTAAAACTGTTGAGGATAATAAGGTTGCATTCCAGGACATAGGTCTGATTCAATTTTTGTGTACTTCATGGCAAAGAACCCTCTCCCTTTAAGGTTAATAAAAAGTGGCACAGCGAACTGTCCAGCATTGTCAAAGAGAAGCTCCCTAAGCAAAATCGCTTGAAAATCATATATAGTATAGCTCCTTAGACCATGTAAAAAATCCCTTCAATAAATAATGAATAATTTTCATTATTTATCAATTTTTCAATATTTCTGCCTCTCCACTTGCTTGTTGAAAATAGCTTATTTTCTTTTAATCTGTGTTTGAAATTGTTCACTCAATTTTTTGTGAATTTTTGTTTCTCCATAATTTCTTATTTCAGTTGTTTTCTTAGCTACAATGGGTCACTGGAGACTCATATAATTGTTTCTTACTCTCTAGCTGGATGTGTGAAATTGTAGATACAGAGCCTCTGATGTGAAAGCTCCTGGAAAATAAATACCTGCAATTGTTGAGCAGGCAGCATTAAAATATGTTTTATGAGATGTTCATGGCAATAAAAAGACACTTCCAGAAAGTATACGGGAAGGAAAACCCTAGTATGAAAACATCCCCAAATCATTTTTTATTTTGTGTAAGTATTTATGGAAATAGTATTTGCTGTAGTGGGCTAGAACTTACACAAACAATATTTTTCCTACTCTTCAGGGAACCAGAGAAATAACACAAAAGTAAATCATTCAAAAAACGTATTTTTGTTAAAATATTACTGTTTCAATATTTTGAAGACACAAATTGGTCAAAACCTGATTATCATGACAAAATCAAACATGTCAAAGCCCACACTGGTGAATGCAGACTGAACATTTAAAATAGCACCAGTAAAAAGGTAGGCATATACTTGTATTCAACATCCACAAAATATGGCTTTCAGAGTCTTACATACACTTTGGAAGCAGAATATTTTGCCTTATTCTTGGTAAGAAAGACTGCAAATACTACTCCATTCTTAATAAGCCTTCCCATAGCCAGAAAAATAAAGCTACTATTGGGAGGTCACCAAAAGGAGGAGGATGACAGAACAGGTAGCTCATACTCGGTATACTGGCTCTGACCATTGGGATGCTTCTTCCATCTGCTCTGCTTTCTCCCCTCTCCTGTCTCTAGCTGTTACACAAACAGCAGGACCTTGGCTCTTCTGAGTGTGGACTGTGGCAATTTTCCCAAAATGAGACCGCAGATCTTCCCAGTGTACTGAGAACAGAGCAACAGCACGAGTTTAGTAACAACTGCTGGAAGATGGAAAAGTAAAAAGCTTGCTGATGGAAGCTGAGACTGAAGAGGAGAAGTTTCCATATGGAAAGCTCGGGAGGAATTACATCAGTCCATTACAGGATGAGGATGGTCATTTCACAAACAGGAAGAGCTGAGACAATGGTGTTTAACACATTCTCTGCCTCTGTTTTCAACATGGAGGATGGACCAAGGAGGTCTCAAATGCCCTGAGCTGGAGGACCATGTCTGTGAGAATGATCAACTCCCAGTCTACCTGAGATTGTGCAGAATCTGCTGCTCCAGCTGGATGTCTACAAATCTATAGGGCCTCATGGGATTCATCCAGGAATCCTAAAAGAGCTGGCTGATGTCATTGCAAAATCAAACTCCTCCAGAGAACCGGAAACCTCATGAATCACTGGTCTGCTGCCCATTTTCAGGAGGGTAAAGGGCTGGCTGGCTGGCCCATTTGAGGGGGCTTGGATGAAAAACGTGAATGTTTCTAAGTATCAAGACTTTTGTGAATGGGAAAACTGTGTTCAGCCCAAGGCTGCCGGAATGTGGGTGAAAGAAAGAAATCTGTTTAAAAAAAAAATGTGTTTTTGAGAGATAGAACAAGAAGTTTGGTCTCAATGAGATGTAAAAGCAAGACAACACTGGAAAAAAGAAATTATGATCATCAAGGTGTTAGAACAAAGGAAAAGAATGGTTTCTTGTTGCATTTTATAGCAACCAATCTTAGGGACAGTCAAAATGGTAGATGCACACTCATAAAGGTATATTCTATATATTAAAGCTATAAGTGTGAATTGCAGGCAGTTTTAACCAAGAGGGCTAAAAGAAAAATATCATTCTCCAACAGAAACATATAAAAACTAACAGTTTGAAAGGAGAAAGCTAACAAGTCCTTGTTAATGAAATAAGGTGAATAATATGAGGTATTAGCTTTTGGAAAGTTAGGAAGAGTCTTGCCCTGTACTTTGTATTGAGCAATAATATCTGTTTGCTGAACTGATCCACACATAGCATTGAGCCTTGCTACTTCCTTTTATTCAGAGTGATGATTTTGCTAATGCATTTTCCCCTCAGGTGTATTTTCCAAAGTGATTCCTCCCTAACTCCTGCTGGTGTTTCTACTGCCAGCAAATGAGGTCATGATTTACCATCTTGGGTGACTGGACAACGCATTCTTACTGGGACTGCCACAAAGCTGTGCTTCTGTCACGCTTCAGACCACTCTTGGTCACATGTTTAACCATTTCTGTTCCAAAGGCACAGCTGTCAGTTGATTACTGCTCTTCTGGTGGGCTTTTTATAAGTCATTGTGTTACAAGCAGGCTCATTTCACAGAGTATGCATCTCATCAGAAAAGGCACCTTTGCTTACACTAGCTGCAAAACTAATTTTACACAGCCTGTTTTAGTCCATCACAGCAGTATTGTGTACTTTGCTTTAAGTAAAGGACATGCTATTCTAGTTTTTTTGAAGATGTGAAAGGTGGTCTAGCAGTACAGTCCTGATCATGGTCCCACCTTTTCCTCAGTCTGAGTAATCAAAGCAATTCCACTAATCCCTTCACAGAGATGAGAGTGGCTTAGTTGTGTTCACAACAATGGCTTGCTGTTTTTCAACTGGGGCTTTCTTCAAAAAATGATGTCTTAGGCAGAAGGACACTTTGGGGTGCAGCCTTGAAATTTTGGCACCTCAGTGAATTTAATATCTCTGCACTGTCCTGCACTATAATTTCACTAAAAGCTGAATCTTTTTGGTCATATCCAAAAGCCACAAAAACTCTGCAGGTTTCTTGGTGGAATTCAGTGCCTCATGATTTCAGGCAAAGACTGATTTAGGATTTGGGTTTTCTTATGGACATTTCCAGGAACGACTGAAAAGATGGATGCAAATGACAAATACCTTGTTATTAGGAATGTTCTAGGGGAGATATTATACTTCTGTAAAATCTTCTTTACTTCTGGATAAATTACAGTTAGTCTTCCGACACGAATCATGATTAATGGCACGTTGCAAATGAGCCAGCAGTGCCTTGCAGCCAGGAGGGCCAACACTCTCCTGGGGAACATCAGGCACAGCATCACGAGCCAGGCAAGGGAGGGATTGTCCTGCTCTGCTCTGCACTGGGGCAGCCTCATCTCAAGTCCTGGGGGCAGTTTTGGGTGCCACAATAAAAGAAAGACATTATTAAAGAGTGTACAAAGGAGGGCAAAAAAGATGATGAAGGGCCTTCCCTTGAGGGGAAGCTGTATGAGGAGTGGCTGAGGTCACTTGGTCTGTTCAATCTGGAGAAGAGGAGACTGAGGGGAGAGCTCATCACAGTCTATGAATTCCTCACGAGGGGCAGAGGAGGGGCAAACACTGATCTCATCTCTGTGGTGAGCAGTGACAGAATGTGAGACAATGGTCTGAAGCTGTGTCAGGGGAGGTTTAGGTTGGATAGTAGATAAAGGTTCTTCCCCCAGAGCATGGCTGGGCACTGGAACAGCTCCCCAGGGAAGTGGTCACAGCACCAAGCCTGACAGAGTTCAAGCAGCCTTTGGGCTGCTCAGGTACACGGTGTGACTCTTGGGCATGGTCCTGTGCAGGGCCAGGAGTTAGACTCAATGATTCCTCGTGGGTCCCTTCCTACTCAGCATGTATTGTGATTCTGTGATTTTAAACTTGTGCTGATATCTCTCTCAAAGTCTACCAATATATTAAAAATTAGTTACTCCTTCAAACCACCAAATATGATACACATAATAGTAGTGGACAAAAAGGATTTCTGGTGTTTTTAAACTGCTAAAACTTAGTTTGACTGGCTTGAAATGTATTTGAGAGCTGAACAGTGCAGAGGAATTAATTTTCTCCTCTTATAGTCTCTTAATCACTGTCCAGGATGTGTTCCAGTATTGATGAAAACTGCAAGCCCCAAAAGATGGCCTTTACAAGAGAGAGCAGGCTGAACAGTCCTGCAGCCAATTGCTCCTAACTCTCAGAATAGTGAAGATGGCTCCACTCCAAAACTATCACAGCAGAGACCACACAGATGGGAAGATAAAAGTTGCCTGGGTAAGCTGCTAACAATGCAGACCATTTTGCTGGGCAGCCGGGACGCAGAGGTAAGGCACCTGTGTTCTCATGACGTCACGAAATAAAGGCCAGGGGCCGATCACTTGATGGGTGCTCTTTTATTATCATATATCAGGTGTCACCTGCAATTTCGTGTCTCGGGCAGTAAGGGAGAATCCATCTGTCATCTTCCAATGAATCTCAGTGAAATTTCTTTTCTTTTGAAACTGACACCATTAGATTGGTGAAGCAGATATAAGATAAGCCAGATGTTAAAAAATAATTCCAAAATCCTTAAGGAATTTTTCAAAAAAGGGTTTTGTTGGAATGGAATTGATTTACTGCCACATTTACTTCATGAACAGAGACTGTATTTCATTCAGTATGATGCAACTAAACAATAGATATGCCTGGATTTATTCTGCTCATCACATAAGGTCTCCAAAGGGTCCAAATAATTTGCAACCCTTTAAAATTAATAGCTGAACATGCCAGTGTAAAATTGGCAGGTAAAGATAAAAATGCTCACTCAATATTTTATACTTTGAAATTCCAGTTTTTCTTCTGTATTGGAAGACTTTATGGTGTCACTACTGAAATCCCAGCACAGCTTTGTGGGACACAGGTCTCCCACACTTATTTTCTCATGGCTGCAGCAGGCTCCTCGATGCAGTGCCAGGCCTATCCTATGAGCCACTACATCTCTTACTATACCTTTGTGGCATCCACAGGAAAACAGAGGGAAAGCCTTTCTCATCTGCTCCATGCCATGACCTACCAGTGAAGAAAAAGTTATGATAAGCTCCTCTTTCACTTAAAAAATTTTTAGGGCTTAGAAGAGTGTGTCCAAGGCTGATCAGGCTCCTCTTCTGTAAGATAAATTGTAGTATTGCAATAAAAAAAAATGCACCAAGGCATTTTCTGGTACTGTTATCATTGATACTATATATTTCAACAGTTGCAAATTTTTTAACACTTGATAACACTTTATAGTGTTGTCCAAGATGCTGACTAACCTATACAACTATACTAATGTTTTATTATGTGACTGAAATTAACTTTGTTATTTTGAAGGATATTTTACATTCATCTTTGAGTCTCATGCTCTTCCTTAATTTTAGTTATAAAATATTTTTTTTTGCAAGGCTTGAATTTAACTTTTATTCTGGCTATATATGCATAGAACCTTTATTCAAAAAATTAAAATAAATCAAGTTTCAAACCTCACATTCACATTTATGGCTAAGTTTAGCCTCACCTTAAGAGATGAAAAAGGGAAAGCTGAAGATGAGCTGATTAGTGTATTGTCCAGGTTTTGCTGTCAGAAAAAAAATTAGGCTGGAACTTTTAACACTACACACAAAAAGGAACACTAAAATAATAGTCATATTTTTCCACAATTCATCTTCTACTCTTTTGTACCAGCTTTTCTTGTCTCTAAATTTGAATGTCATTGTGTAAATTGTGTACATTGTATATATTATGCACATTTTTTAAGCTGAAAAACATTTTCAACCTGGCCTCTCACCGTATTTATGAGATGTAACCAGCTGCACCAGCCTAATTCATACAGCAAATGTGTGTGTGGAACCACAGGTTGCATATACTATGCAGCTATTCAACTATAAATCATAGTTCCTTCAGAAGAAATGATATCTATAACTTGGACTTTTTGTTCAACCAGAAGTCAGTTCAGTAGTCCCTTCTAATGCCCTGGGAAGTTAGTTTCTCTGCTTAGTCATCCAAACCCTTCAACAACAGGGAAAATTTGGATTGTGTGACTCTGCTTCACACAAGCTCTGTCCACACAGCCAAAATGGTCTCTTAGGAATTGGAAAAAATTAATAAAATTACCATTAGCAAGTGATTGTCCCTTATTTCTGAATGAACTCAAATATAAAATTTTATAGTATTATCATATTATTAATTGGTTACTGTATAGAGTCTGCCATTCATATCAGAGGAGAAAAAGTTATTAGACATGATGTCTATTTAAATGTAAAGTTTTCAAGAAGTCCTTGTAGATTGAAAACTTGAATCGCTATTCCACAATGAGCAAGTTGATGGAGCGCTGTAGTAAAGAATTGTCATGTTTTATTATAAAGATATTCTTGAGACTAAGACACTTGTATTTTAAGCTATAATTTAAGGTAATTATTATTAGTAAATGAAATTTGAAAATTTTAATATTAAATTTGCAGAAAGAAATTGTGTCTCACTAACTTACAGAAAAGTTCTTTTGTGGAATCAGTGAACACAGATAAATAAAAGTGACCAAATTGTCTTAGCATACCTTGAACACTAAAAAAATCTTCCAACAAAGGACTATAAAAATCTTGACTCTCATGGTTCTAAGTAATCTAAAAGTAGCAGAAATAAATAGTTATTTTTTACAGTGCAAGGAGTTAACAGAGGAGTTCCTTACAGATCAGTGCAGAGACTTTGTTATTTAATATATTTATTAATACAGTGGGAGACTGTTTGGTACAGAAATAATGGTCTAAAATTATTCAGATTACTTAAAATGGAAGCTGAGAAGACTTGTGGAGGATGTCACAACACTGTGAACAAGAAATAAAATGGCAGATGAAATTCATACTGATGATCGCAAGGTTATGTAAATAAGAAAAAAATACAGGCTATAAACTAGCCATTGCCATTCAAGAAAAAGATCCTGTAGTTAGAAAAAATTTATGAAAATATAATTTCCTTAGAAATAACCAAAAAATGAAATAAATATTTAAAATAATTAGGAAATAAATAAAGTGCAAGGTAAAAAATATCATGCCATTGCACAGACACACAGAACTCTTACATATTAAACAGTGAGTAATTTGGAAACTGTAATAAAATAAAATAAAAATGTAATAAAATAAACAGTGAGTTATTTAACCTGAAAAATTATATAGTGAAACTAGAAAAAATAGAGAGAAGAAAAAAATACAAACCAACTTTTTATCAGAAAAGACTAAATAGAAAATTACTTTTCATGTTGGGAAAGGAATGAGTGTAGGGGAACATAAATTAATGTCCATGAAATCATGAAATATGTAGAAAGTGAAAGGAGAATGTTTATTCACTATTCATGTAGCAGAAAAACTTTTATCAATTAAAATTCATGCAAATTTTTACACAGAAGAAAGTTCTTTACACAGTTCACACAGTCATTTCTACAGTTTGGGTGAAACTAGAATGTAGTGGAAGTCTAATATATTAGTCTGTTAAAAAAAAAGCAATTAAGCAAATTTTTTTTATGAGACCATTCTAATAAAATTGCCAAGCTCAAGGAAGCAGATTCCTCTTCCAGCTCAGGAAATCTTCAGGACTGGATGAAGGTTATAACAAGGGAAGATTTGCCTTGTTTTCACAGTAGACTCCTTTGAAAAGTGGACTTCTTTATTCAAGTGTCCAGGATCTGTGTAGACGTCAAACTAGGATTGCATCAGATGCTTTTCTTGTGAGAAATACTGCTGGTATTGTGAAATTCTAGGGTCATACTGTTTCTCATGAAAATGAGTACTTCATCAAGTTTATAAAAAAGAATTCAGAATATGATGAATATGAATTTTTCCAAAAATGGTGGATTTGCATGTGCACAATTTTTGATTGGCTTCACTGTTATTAATCCTGTTTCCCCCCTTTCTGACCAATGCCACTTTTACACACAGGCATTTGAAACACCTCTTTTTTCCTTTGCTTGGAATTGGTGTGACACAGACCAGCTTAAACTCCCTGCTGAGCAGAAATGTTAATGGGAGAAGTAATAAACCAAGGTTGTGGGTTCAATCTCTGTATGAGCCATTTACTTAAGAGCTGGACTTGATGGTCCTTGTGAGTCCCTTCTAACACAGAACATTCTGTGAATCTATGAATTTGGATACTGTGTCCCTTTCAGCTGAGGCTGTAATGAGGCAAACAGTGAATGAGTCTGCCCTCTTGGCAGTGGGCTTAGGGACAGGTGTAATAGAGCTCCATCCCTGAAATCCTCAGATCCTACCAAAGGGAAAGCAGCCTCAATCCAGCCTCTTTACAGTAGACAAGCAAAAGAGAAACATGCACATATAGGCTTGTTCTGGAGGAGGTTGCTTATGTCTTGGCACCGCAGTGAATGTTTTCAGGAACATTTTCAATTTTCAACATTAGATTTGGTTAGGGTATCTATGATAGCATAGGGGATGGGTCTTTATCAAAAACAAAGTCAAAAAGCCATGTTGAAAGGACAGTGTTCCTGAATCTCCTGTGTTTCTCTCAGCAGGTCACTTTCCTGTCTTGTGCTTTGATGGTACCAGTTGACTGCCTTTGGGATCCTTTTAAAACATTCTCTGTGTCAACGCAAAAAGCTCCTTTGTTCGCTTTTTTATTCACCTGTAATCTCAGAATTAGGCAACCTGGAAAAGGAGCTATTGATGATGTCTTTCTGAGCTTAAAGAAAAATACAGACAGTAATGTCTCTATAAAAGCAAATAGATCTTGCCTACCTTAAGAAAGTTCTATTTCTTAATAAGCAGGTTAAATTGTTTCACATTATTTTTTTTCCTTACTAAGTTCTGATAGCAAGAGAAAACTTTCAAAACTTTTTTGATCAGAAATGCAAATTCTTATCCATCCTTGCTTTTTAATTAACTTTTTAATTTTCAAATACAAAGATAGTGTTGATGATGACTGGTAAGCTTGGGCTGAGAGATGTACTGATCTAGTGCTGTTCTTTTGAAATCTGCAGAGAAATGAATCTTAGGGTACAAATGAAATGATAATTGGGATTTCAGTTCATCAGGGTTCAATTCAACAAAATAAATGTTCAGTTTCACAAATTGTTTCTCAAGGTCTTCTTCTGTAATGCACAGTTCTTCAAGACTCAAATGACAGTTAAATTTATTGTAATTTTTTCTAATATTACCATTGTCTCAATCCCGAAAGATGCTGTCAGAATCAGAACCTCATTGTGTTTAACACCAGGAGGAAGGAGAAGGAATATTCATCCTTTTCAAATCCATACAGCTGCTCTTGGAGCTCTATCACCTTCTGAAGGCTCCTAACTTGACTATATAGGAAAACTGGAGTCCTAAATACCAAGTGCCTATACTTCATGTAAATGGTTACAGCAACCTGAAGCAGACTATTTAAATAATTGAATCCATATGCACCAGAGTAAAGATGAACAAAGATCTGTTCCTTACTGAAGGAAAATAAAAGCTGATGAAAATAAATTAAGAAATAAAAGCCCCTAATATAAATTATTTACTTAATATGGCATGTCTGGGCAGAGAAGAAAGTAAGATGTGCCTTGAGATCCACAAAGCCATTAACTGGCAGTGCTTACTCTTTTAAGAGCTGGAGTTCTGGAGCTTCATATCTGAAACACAGGAAAACTACATTTTCTGAAAGTCCAAAGTCATATAATCAGAGGAGCAGAGTCATTAAGGTTGGAAAAGTTCTCCAATATCATTAACTCTAACTTTTGACTAAACACCACCTTGTCAACTAAACCATAGTCCTAAAAGCCACATGTGGGCATTTCTCAAACACTTCCAAGGATGGTGATTCTACCAAATCCGTTTGTAGCCCATTCCAGTGCCTGGGCACACTTTCAGTGAAAAAGTTTTACAGGATATCTACGCTGAACCTGTTCTGGCACAGTTTGAGGCAATGTCTGCTTGTCCTGTCACTTGTTGCCTGGGAGAAGAGGCCAATCCCCAAATGGCTACACCCTCCTTTCAGGGAGTTGTAGAGAGTGATAAGGTCACCCCTGAGCCTCCTTTTCTCCAGAATTAACAAGCCCAGCTCCTGCAGCTGCATCTCATATGATTTATTCTCTATACTCTTCTCCATCTCCATAGCCCTTCTCTGGACTCACTCCATTACCTCAATGTCCTTCCTCAATGTCCTTCCTGAGGGGCCCAGAACAGGACACAGGATTTGAGGTGCAGCCTCACCAGTGCCCAGTACAGGGGGACAATCCCTGCCCTGGTCCCACTGGCCACACCATTGCTGATCCAGACCAGGATGCCATTGGTGTTCTTGGCCACCTGGGCACAGGCTGGCTGAGGTTCAGCCACTCTTAACCAGCATCCCCAGGTCTTTTTCTGCCATGCAGCTTTCCAGTCACTCTGCCCACCACCTGTGGCACTGCAGGGGCTTGTTGTGGCCAAAGTGCAGGACTCAGCACTTTGCTTTATTGAACCTCATACAGTTGGCCTCAGCCCATCGATCCACTTTGTCCAGACCAGTTAACACTTATATTTATTGCACATATTAACACTTTAAATACAAGGAAAATCCATATGGAATCAATCTCAATGGAATAATTCAAAATGGAATCAATTAATGATTCCATTTCCATCTTGGGTTTAGATAGCAGTTGAAGTTTGAAGACCTCAGTGAATGTGGAGAATTATCATGTTGAATTAGACATGAAAACACTTTGGGGAATTGATCACTGAGGACTGAGAGAGGTGCAATTAGTGGCTGCTCCACATGAAGATGCCTGAGAGGTGGGTCCTGGAAGCAACTCTCCTGCCAGCAGCAGCAGCAGCAGAGAGGGCTGAAAGCTGGGGTAGCAGCTGGTGTGCGTGGCAAAGCTGTGAAGAATAAGCCTAATCAAAGGAAGAACTCTAAGCTTGATCTGGATGTGGTCAAGCAGAGGGATCTACTAAAGACATTCAGAATAATGACTCAGACAAATGCTTTTAGCAGTCTGAGCTGTCTGACTAGGAGTAGTGCATAAATGAGACCACAAAATAGAGGAGACAGAAGATTTATATGGATTATTAGTTACAACAGGTTATACTTGATTTCAAGGAGCATATTAAAATGAGACTAATCTAAACAACACTATTTTTTCCCTCATTAAAAAGCAGGAGGTGTCTATGGTCAAATTTCCATGAAACCCAATATGCAATTTCTGATGTGTCAAAGGGCTGAAAACATCTGACTGCAGAATCTCTCCCATAAAAGCTGAATTACTTTGAATATTTTTAGTCATAACTCTCATTATAACTCATCATCATAACTCATCATAACTCATTTCAACCTGGCAACAAAATAAAAAAAAATCCAGAAGATATGATTTCTGATTTTTTTTTCTTCATATAAATGTAGTATTATAGCAAGAAGCAAAATCTGAGAAGGACATAGTTGAGCACATCCTGTTAATGGCTATCCCTGGGAAACAGCAAACTCAGTTATATACCAGAATCATAGAATGGCCTGGGTTGAAATGGATGTTAAGGATCATTTAGATCAATCCCCCTGCCATGGGCACAGACATCTGCTACTGGACCAGGTTCCTCAAAGCCCCATCCAACCTCGCCTTGACCAATTCAAGTGATGGGGTATCTGCAACTTCTCTGGACAACCTTTTCCAGTGCCTCACCACCCTCATAGTAAAGAATTTTTTTCTCATATCTAATCTAAATCTGCCATCTTTCAGTGTGAAGTAATTCCCCCTTGACTTATTATATATAATATACCCATTTACATACCCTTGTAATTAAGTCCCTCTCCAACCTTTATGTAGGTTCTTTTCAGGTACGGGAAGGCTACAATTATGTCACCCTGAAATCTTCTCTTATCCAGGCTGGATGATCCCAGTTCTCTCAGCCTTTCCTCACGGGAGAGGTACTCCATCCCTCTAATCGACTTGGTGACCTCCTCTGGACTTGCTCCAGCAGGTCAATTTCCTTCCTGTGCTGGTGACCCCAGAGCTGGATGCAGCATTCCAGGTGGAGAGCTGGGCACTGTACAACTGACCCTCTGCTGCAGGTTGCAACACTCTGCTGCAGGTTGCCAAGGTCCAGATTCCTTCAGGGTAACAAAGATTCTTTCTACACCTGGCTACCTTCTGGAGGTTGCTCTGTAAGGGCATCCTATTAGTGATAAGCAAAAATTTACAGACAATTAATGTAGAAAGGAACCATAAAAATTAGTGGGTTAAGGTAATTCAATTAACATTTTAAAGTTAATTTTTAATTTGACAGAAATGTTGATTTTCTATTTGGTTTTTCAACTCTACACATCTGACATTTATTTTGAGACTAAAGGAAAACTGAGGAAACAAATAAAGCAAAAATATTCTTGCTCGAGCAAACTCCTGCCTGGCAAAAAGCTGCATCATGGGATATTGTATGTATACTTTTATACCTAGGCCATCAATCAATAATACAGGGGCTCAAAGAATCATAATTAAGTTTAACTATATTGTAGACTTGTTATCTATTTAAAAACATAGAAACAAAAGACATGGATGTCTATGGCTCTGCATTGCCCCTCTTAGTAGCACATGGGGTCCACAAAGTCTGACATTCCAGAACGACTATGCTACTTCTGATCCTTGCTCACACAGGAAAAAAAAAATGGGAGAAAAATAAAGTCCCTATTTTAATGCTGACAATATATTAAAGGAAAAAATTCTGGGAGGGTATACATAATGATAAGAAAGCAAAATAGCAGTGGTTACATTGTCTATGGTAGACATAATTGATATGTTTGTTGTCTGTGATTCACACATTATTTTAAGTTTCTGAGGGGGATTTTTATTGCAAAATATTCTGCATTTTAAATACTATTTAATTATGGCTTGTTTCCTTAGGGATTATATCACCATGTGACTTTAATTTGGTATATACCCTAAGGGGCAGCATATTTTCAATTATGAAATATTTCCTCCAGAAACAATAATGGTTCAATGATTTATTGCAGGATCCTATTAGAAGGTGCCTCATACAAGTGAAATCTGAAATGCAATTGGCTTAACTATATAGTATAGGCAGGACTAAAATGCATGTGAACTGAGCGTATGGGCCTTTTTTACAAAAATCATATTTATATACTTTCATCCTTTGCATAATACTTCAATTATTATATCTTGAAAAAAGAACTTGGAAAGCTGAGAGCTATGAAACATTTACATTATTATCTCTTCAAAAAGTTCATTTTTGGACAAGTATCATTTGGATAGGGATTAACTTAATCAGAGATTTTGAATCTTCTTTACTTTAATTTTTAATCTCTTTTTAAAAATATGTCTGAATCTTAAAAAGGCCTAAACCTGTAGTCACAAAGCACTGCTTCAAAAAAGGGGAAAAAAAAAGAAAAAAGAAAAAAGAAAGTTTTTAAAGCAGCCACCAGCTGTAAGAGAGATAGTGCAAGCAGCAGATTTGTGACAGAGTGGAGCATGAAACCCATCAGCTGATGAGTGAAAATCCCTGGTTTCTAATTAATCGAGGTACACAGGCCAAGGGATGAAGAGGATCAGGGAAATGAAATCAGGAAAAAGATACCATCAGTCATTTCTGCGGCCCATTGTCATACTTCAGAATCTGCTGTAATGAATCACTCAGGCATTCCACAGATACATTCAAATGGTGAAGAAAATTCATTGTCCGGTGAAGAGTGTTTGATAAAAATCTTTCTTTTCCCCCCTCTTTGTCAGAAGCCTATGATCAGAAAAGGAAATCCAGACAGCACAACAGGTGTGCTTTTGCAAGCCTGGTGAAATCTGCAAATGAACAGAGGCACTAAAGAATTTTTTGTACAAAAATTTCACCAAAATGAAAAAAAAAAGTCACTTGTAAGAGCAGGCAGTGGTAAACTGCACTGAAAACAACTGAAGATTAAGGGGATAAAAGGTATAAGTGCTCTTCTGGTCGAGAAGTTCCTGTCCTGATAAAATAATCTTATATGGTAAGGATGAACAACTATTTTTTTTTTAGTATATTTTTGCTAAGTTTATCATTTCCAGATATTGAAATCTGTCTTGAAGAGCTACTAATCCATGAGCTAGCCTAAATTTAAGACAGCACTAAACTGTC
This sequence comes from Vidua macroura, assembly GCF_024509145.1. NCBI lineage: Eukaryota > Metazoa > Chordata > Aves > Passeriformes > Viduidae > Vidua > Vidua macroura. Next base: position 135,012,898 of record NC_071571.1, read on the forward strand.
ATTCTAAAACTTGGAGAGGGGCAGGAACAACTACCTTTTTTGAAAAGGGGAGAGTTTAATTTTGTTCTTGCAGTTACTTGGTTTCCTTCAAAGACAAAACAAATACATTTAAAGGTGAAAGGATTTTGCTTTTGTCCTCTCTTACAGGCCTGTACAAACACACACTCATGTAAATACTGTGAACAAAGACATGCCTGCATTTTGGGTATCTGTTATTAGACTTTTGCAAAGGTCTTAATATTTATAAAAAGATTAGACCAAAAGTCTTCACAAATTGAAATCCCTTTTATTTAAAACTGGGAACAGTATATATTTTTTTTTTTTTTTTCTTTTTGTTTTGCCTATGGCTCAACTCTCATCCTGAGCAGCTCTTATTCCAGTGTATTTCTTAAAGTAGTGTCCCCAGTTAGGTGACACCAGAATATAATTGTTTTTAAATAATCAGGTGCTATACTAAGACGTATAAATATGGCTGATTCATTTTAGATTTAATTACCATAATATAGGGGTTTGCTGTCTATAGTATCAATCACTGAGACACTTTATAGTTGATAATATTAAAATGGCAATAATGAGAATTCTGCTTCATGATGAAAATAATTTTAATCATGGGTAGATTACAAATCCATTTACTGTTATGGTTACTGAGAATTCTATTATCTGCCTCCTATTGTGAAAGACATTGAAACTTGTTTTCAGGAAATGTAAAAGATTATACAAGTATGCACTCTATGCAAAGTTTCTGTCCCAGCAGAGCAACAAAAACCTGCTTAATACTAGGAACTGCTCAAAATGAAACTCACCAAGTGAACTTGTAGCTGCATCTCTGCATGAACACACACCTGGCTATGCAGATCTATTTATAGGCTCAAGGACAGTGTGGGTAGCTGGTTGAGGTTCTCACCATGACATCTTCTATTCACAAACAGTTCTTAGCCAGGTGACCAGCTGTTGCCTCTGCAATGAAGTTGTTATTCATTACTAGCTCCAATCTAATGTATAGATGTAAATAATCTAGAGAGTACTTATTTTTTCTGGCTGGACCTCTGGTGTTTTTCTGTGACTATGGACCTATCATCTCAATTATTTTTTTTCCCTTTCTTTTCCTGTTTTTTTTTTTTAATTCTGTTCAACACTAAACAGGGCTGCCATCAGACTGGGATTGCCTGTGTCTCCTCTATAAACACACTAAGGCTGCTACCCTAGATTCATAGAATGGTTTGGGTTGGAAGGGACCTTAATGATCATCATGGTTCCAACCTCCTGCCATGGGCAGGGGCACCTGCTAGTAGAACAGGTTACTCAAAGCTCCATCCAGCCTGGTCTTGAACACTTCCAGGGATGGGGCATCCACAACTTCTCTGTGCCTCACCAACCTCACAGTAAAAGTTTTTCCCTAATATCTAACCTAAATCTACCATCTCAGTTTAAAACAATTACCCCTTGTCCTATCACTACATGCCCTTGCAAACAGTACAAGGGCAGTACAAACTGTTTTCTTGTAGGCCCCTTTAGTTATTGGGAATCTGCTCTGACATCTCTCCAGAGCCTTCTCCTCTTCAGGCTGAAAAACCTCAACTGTCTCAGCCTATCTTCATAGAAGTGGTGCTCCAGCCCTCACATCATCTTCATGCCCTTTCTCTGAACTTGCTACAGCAAGCCCATGTGCTTCTTCTGATAGGGGCCCAAGAGCTGGATGCATTATTCCAAGTGGGGTTTCACTGGTGCAGAGAAGAGTGGGAGAATCCCCTCCCTCAGCCTTCTGGCCACACTCCTCTTGATGCAGCCCAGGATGCAGTTGACCTTCTGGGCTGCTAGTGCACATTGGCAGGTCATACTGAGCTTCTCATCAACTGATATCCTCAAGTCCTTCTTGTAAGAGAGTCGGTCCACTTGGACATGAAGCTATTGACAGCAACCCTTTGAGCACAACCATCCAGTCAATTTATTATCCATGAGCGGTCCATCCATAAAATCCTTGTCCGTCCATTTTAGAGACAAGGATGTTGTGTGGCAATTGCTTGTCACAAGTCTAGGTAGATGCCATTCACTCTTGCCTTGTCCACTAATGCTGTAACCATGCCATAGAAGACCATCAAATTTGCCAGACATTATTTTCCTTTAGTGAAGGCATGTTGGTTGTGATCAATCACCTCCTTGTTTTCCATGTGCCTTAGCAGTTTGCAGGAGCTTCTGCTCTATGGTCTTCCAAGACACTGAGATGATAATGGCTAACCGGTCAGTCCCCTGATCTTTCTTTCTATCCTTTTTCAAAATGAGGGTTACAGCTTCCTCGGGACCCACAGATGCATCTCATCAAGTCCTATGGCATTGTGCTCCTTCAGGTTCCTTAGATGTTCTTGAATCCAATCTTTTCCTATGTGGAGTGGTTCTTCATTCTCCCAGTCCCAGCTTTTTCCTTCTGATACTCGGGCAGTGTGACCAGAGCACTTTCCCATGAAGCTCGAGGCAAGTATGGGGATAATGAAAAGAATCCCAGAGTAAATCTAGTCCCAAAGTACTATTGTGGCTTGAAGGGTTGAAGATCTCAGATAATTTCCTATTCACAAAATGGCCAGGTGGGAACACTAAATGCCCCTAGCTGGCATCTGCACTGAGAGAAGTGGCCAGGATGCAGTACAATTGGACAAGGGGATTTCTCAGGCTAGAAGTGATTTTTCCTGGAGCACACATGCTGCTGCTGCTGCACCCCTGCAGTGCTGGAAGAGCTGTGATGTCTAAGAGCTGTTCCATTCCAATTTCATTTAAAACAAAACAAAGAAACCACACTGAAGTAATTTTAACACAGGATTTTGGAGAGGGTCTTGTACTGCTGATACAAATAGCATAAGCCTTACCCTGTTGAACCTTTTTCTGAAACTGTGTGCGACTATGTGTGCACATATACATTAGCACTGCTTTGATTATATAATATAATGAGATCAGTGGATTTATTCTGGATTTACACTATGGAGCCTCAAAGCAGAGTTTGGAACAGTGTCTTGTCTTTAAGATGCCAGTTTTGTAAATGCGTTTCTTTTCTTAAGGATACTGATGAAAATTTATTACTGATTTTTCATGCATAACTTTGCAATGGAGTCAGATTTTTATGTTCCAGCTTCATCACAGTTTCTGAATTGGGATTAAAAATTTTTACAAACTTAGTAGAGAATCAGTTATCATCAAAGTCCCCAGGAGCTCATTTACTGGTGTGCAAACTGCGCCCCACACTGGTCCCCTGCTTTGGAGGAACTCAATGAATAAATTAAATTTCCAGAGGCAGCCAGCTTTATAATCCTGGCCTACTGCTCTCCCTTCCTACTTGCATAATTTTGTATCATTCTGGGCTTCATTCTCTGTGTTTGGCCTCTGTTGCTGACCAATGGGTCTGGAGGGGAGGGACACCAGGGCTCAGAAGTCTGGGAGCATGACTTACAGGGAGCAGTGGGCAAAATAGTAGATGGTTACAAAAGTAGTAAAACACATTTGTAAAATCAGCTGTCTATGGAGAAAAATTGTAAAATATACTGTCTGCACCTTAATTTGCATGAGATATACCATTAGTAAAATGAACAATAATAAATATAGAATCAATCTGGAGGTTTTTTATGAGAAACAGCTTTCTTCTTTTTTATTATATCAGTCTCCTCAAATATATTGCTACTGAACCTTGTTAAACAACCATAATTTTATCTGACCAATAAATCTGTTGCTTTATTTTTTACGTTGTGTTTAATAAAGCGTGAGACAGAAAAAAACTTTACAGGTAGCATGATCCTCCTTGAGAAAAAGTGAAATAGCAACAGCAACAAAAAAATCCTCTTAATCAATCTATTTTGAAACTCAGAAAGACTATTTCGAAAGGTTCTCATCAAAGTGATTTTCTGCAGATAGCTCATAGGTGATCAGGATAAAACCCCCCTGCTTCTGCACTTCAAATATTTATCATATATATGTTTGCTTGAATCTTGATAAGGGTGAGATTTGGGACTTATGGACACTGAGATAGGATGTCACCTGAGACATTCATCTGATTCTGAATGCAGACAGAAGGAAAGTGCCTAGGAGAGGTCAGAAAAGAGGGAGGGAGAGAGTAAGGGATACTAGGAATGGACAGCCCTTGTTCCCAGCTCTAATATCCCGCTGCAATTATTTTGTGGACATCCACTCCTTGCCTGCACAGGAGATAGGGCTATAAGTGTATGTTATTTTTTAATTACAAGGGGGTAGAAAAAATCCTGATGATGGGCTGGAAGGTGCCATTGCATTGTTATTTTTTTCTCTCCCTTCGTTTGCTGATTATGTGAGCTGGGCTCCTTTGCTAGCCGATGATAAGCAGAATTTCCATGTTCTCTGCATAATTAATCCATCTCTGCCTCTCTTCATGCCAACTCGCCCGTTATCGCCGGCACATGCCTGAATTGCAAAAGAATCCGCTCTTCAATTGGAACTTATTGATATTCTAAGAAAAAAAAGAGAGGAGGAAAAAACTGAAAATCCTTAAGTTTAAGCCGCAGATTTTTAAATGGATTAATTTCGCTGCAATCGCAGCCATCTAAGGCGGGAAGGCAGGCAGAGCAAATTGAAAGCATCTCCATGTTTGCAGAATTGGGTCCAGAATGCTGAAATATACTGGCACAGTTCTCTTTAAAGTCAGAAAATTACCATTCATTTACATCACATGAAATACTTTTTTATGCTAGAAATATTCAAGAGACGTTCCTTAAATGCCTGCTAATGCTAGATAACATTTCTAACTTTCAACATTTTGCTAGACTTTGATATGACATGATAGGAATGCCTGCCAGTGTGGAATATTATATGTACCCGTAATCTCTTTTTATCACATATTTAGATTATATCATCCTCTCCCTAAACCATCCTGAAGTAGTCTTTAAACAATGTACTCTGTGTCGTAGGCTCCTATTTAGTATAGTTACATGAGCCCAACTTGGTAGGGCACATTTAGACTTTGTCCAGTACGAAGGGTTTTTTGAAGTGACAACATACGATCCTAAAAATACAGTTCATCTTTTTCTACCTTTCACAAAGTTAGGCTGCATTTCTTATGGTCCTTTCTACATTTAGAGATTCTGTTTTCACTCATTTATAACATGTGATGTGTTTTGTTTTTTCAATACAGCTCTTGAGGATTGTACTTACATTTTAAAAGGGCTCAGCTGTACTCCATACCAGCCTGGCGTTGCATGTGGAATAACAAGAGCTAGTGGCAAGCTACGACTTTTCTCTCTTTTTTTTTTTTTTTTTATTTTCCCTCAAATAGTATGAAAATCAAAATATTCTTCTACCTTTATTTCTCTATCACTAAATTCACATCCTTCATTTTCTTGACCCTAGGATGCAGCAGCATTCGGCAACACTGAGAGATTTATTTAATGCCTCAGCTAAGCCACAACGTATCTGGCATTCCATGCCCATATGCTAGAAATAAGCAATTTATGCTGCTGTAGAAGGAAATGTTGACACTCACAGTTAACAGAGGGGGAAAAGTTGCTACACTGACTGCAAATGGAGATTTAGCTGTTAAGAAATCTTTGTTATTATTAGACAGATGTCTTTCATTTGAAAAATACATGGGAAAGAAATAAAAAAAATAGAGGAACTCACAGGCACATATCAGAGAGAAAAAAAGAGACATACAGCACAACAGTGATATTTGTGGTAACATCTGTTTCAGATACAAAACAATGAGCTTAATACATGGTTGGGCCATCTTAACCTATAAAATTAGCACTTGTAATGAATTTTATGTCACTAGTAAGTAAAGAAAATGCCACTATTCTAGTTTGGATTCTCAGGCAATAAATGCACCATACAAAAATGACTAGTGATCACATTAGGATATGTTTTTATATAGCAGAAAGAGAACAAAGAAGGTTTTCTAGTTGCTTCATAATGATTGACAGTCTTAAAGCACCAGTGAACTTGAGGATATTTCTGGCATATTGCAATTTTAACATTGCAGTTTTGGAAAAATCAAAATGTTTGAAAACACTTGATAGAGAAAGATAGCTATGTTTACATTCAACTCTATAAGCAGCTAAGAGAAATAGTTAAAACCATGTTTAAAATAATAAAATTTTTTAAACATCTCTGAAATTCTATACTTAGCACATGAATAAAATCTCCAAAGAACAAAATTTCTGTGTTCTTTCTGCATATATCTGTAGCATCAATAAGTAAATAACAAATTAATAGTCAGTATTCAAAATTGCTGGATATATGCATTTCCAACTGTATATTATTTTGTTAAAAATAACAGTTTCCAACCTAATTTGGGAGAAAAAAATAGTACAAGATTACATATGTGTGCTCCATAGTATCACAGAACTTCCGAATCTCTTACAGTGAAATCCTGGCTCTTTTCAAGACAGTCACAAAATCCATATTGCCTTTAGTTACACCTGCATTTCAGCAAAATTTTTGTAGTAAAATCATGTTTAATTAAGCTTATACAACAGTCAGTGTTGATTATTTATATCAAAAAGTTCCTTCTAATAGATTATACTGCAAACCTACAGCACTGGCATCATTATACCAGAAAAAAAAAATTCAAACATGCTAAACTCATTTTAGCTCTAAGTAGAATTGTAGATATTAATTCAAACATATGCCTTTTATATTTTTACATGTATTTATATTCCTCCTTTTTATTATTATCCTATTGTACATAATAGGATACACAATATTACATTCAGTAAAAATTATTTAAGAAACTACAAATTTCCATACTGATTTAGGAACCAAAATTTCTGTGCTAATACTGTGAAGGATTTTGTGAAATACTCTTTCGCACCTGAAAAGAACGGCAACAGCCACAGCAATGAGGAAAAAGGGGATTTGTAGCACACAGCAATCTTCCAGTTATTCAGCATATTTCAGCATTTGTTTCAGATGATAAATATAAATTTCTCAAGCTCCTTGTTATCAATCTCTGTATTGATTCAGCCTTTTAGAAGATCAACATGTAGACAAATAAAAAAAGAGATCAGTGCTCAGCAGAAATGTACCCTCATTTAGAAGCCTAGATTCGGTGCAAATCAAATGACTGCAATTTATCCATGCATGGCATTGCCTAGCATTAATCTATCCTCAATTTTATAACTGGAAAGCAACTGTAAATGAATTACCAATTGATTTGTAAAATTTACTTAGAGAAATTTCCTTGCTCCTTCTAAAAATAATATTCCGTTTAATTTAGGGTTTCAAGGATTGTTCAGTATATGAAATCTGTTTAATGTGCTGGTCATCTTTAGACAGTTTTGCAGTGAAACCTGTACCAAGGAAGCTGGGGATCCTTTTCAGTTCCTTGATGCTTGCCCACTGCATATTGAGCTACCTGCAGGAAGTACAGCATAAGCAACAGATTTCAACATGTATCAGCTATGGTCAAGAGATGAACCAGAATCCTATGGAATGCCATAGATGCAGAGGGATTTGCCAGGCTGCATTCAGAATATAAAGGTTTCATTGCGTGTTCTGGCAGGCATGCACCATCTACAACGTAAAGACTGACTGATATTTAGAATCTTTGGAAAGCTGTTGTTGCCTACCCACTTTTACCTTCCTGGAGACATGAAAGAAAACCCAAAGTCCTCATTGTGATGGAAGTGTGGTAATGAGCGGGGCTACATCTTTTGGTGCCCATTGTGTTAACCTTAGTAAGGACACCTAAGAAATCAGTTGTGATATGCAGCCCACAAAGAAAGGCCCTTGGCAACCAAAGAGACAAAATACTGTAGGCAAGCACAGAGTATTTGATTTGTCCATAAAAATCCTCATATAGGTTCCATTAAGAGAATTTGGCATCTTGTTACTATAAAAAGAATTTAAGTAAAGAATAACACAAAATCATAACTCAGTCTGAACAACTAACCAAAAAACTACCCTCCTGTAAGAATAAGTGGGTAGGTGCAATGGGAACCTCTCTTTGGAAAAGAGCCTTGATAAAGGTCCTCAAATGATCTCTGGCCTCAGAGATGATCAGTGAGATTACCTGCACATGTAACCACCTGCTGTAGATATGTAGCAGTAAGACCTGAATAGGGAGTTATGAAGGAACAAACAGATACAGAGAATTCCAGCTGGAGAGACGTCTCACTTCATTTTAATAAGAATAGATTTGCATTTTCATTTTATAACCTGCTCAAAAATGTACCCTTGACTCCAACTCTAACCTCCAGGATGAACTATTATCAGCAATAGTAAATAAATAACTTGCCAGATATTATCACAAATTGTTGTGTCTAACTGTTTAGGTCTTAGATAAGTGTTTAGGTTTAAGAAAATACAAAATTTTCCTGTGTACTGCAATATAGTCAACTAGGTATCCATGAAATTCTCAGTGATAGATCCAGGGAGCTTTCTCCCCTTCCTTACTCTCTCTCGTTTGTTTTCCTGGGGACCTGGGAAGAAAACTAAAGCATGTATTATTCTGAACTCAGTTCTATGAAACCAAAGTGAATGGACTATGCACAAGTTTCAGTGAATGCCAGACTGTCTCTTAAAAAGCACAGAGTTATAGGTAAAACACTGGATTTATTTGCAGGGCATAATCTTTTTTTTTTTTTTTTTTGCCACAAATCATGGCACAAAGCTACAAAGTGTTTTTCTGCATTAGAAAAACATATAAGATAGAGTTTTCAAGAACAGAAGTTACAATTTAGGTACAAAATGTGTATTTTTACCATTGTATAAAAAAAAGCCAGAAAAAATAGACGAAATCAAAACTTTTCCCAGCACAATATATTAGCAAAGGAATATTTAGATAAAAAGCCCATAAATACATTCAACCTTAAGCTATGGTTGCCAACAGAGGGGAAAAAATAGAGCATTTCCTGGAACCAAGATTGCCAGTGTGTGCTTTATGGACTCACCTTGATTGTCATTTGTTGAGAGCTGATTGGAATCAGAATCAGATTCAGCCATCCTCTCTGGCCTTGGGGCAGTTTGACTCAGGAACAAGCATGGAGTAAGCCCAAATCAGAAAGAAAGATTTGTGACATTCACTGGTCAGTGATATACAAATGAAGTGGCACAAAACCCCCACTGTACTCACATAGGCTTTCCAAAACAATACTTCATGATAGGACTTGAAAACGGAAGGTGGCCTTTGGCAAATAAAAAGGGTGCAATCATTCCAAAACTAGAAGGGCAAATGGATGCAGGCACTAAAATAGCAACTGCAGAAATAACAGATGAGGATTTCCAGCCTATTGCAAAAGAAGATGGTCCCTCTTGGAGTAAGTGAGTTTTGTGCTCAAGTGAATCACAAGAACAGGCCATTGCATATTTCCCTCTTGGTGTCACATCTGCACAACTGTTCTGTTGCGTGATTACAGATACACCTCAACGATGAAGCACAAATCCCTGGAGGAAAAACTTTCCACTGCAAATCTGTTCCAAGGCAGATTGCAGCCTGGTAATAGAAAAGGCAGAGCCATAGAGTTGCCAGCATTTGACAAATCACAGTAAGTCTCTTTGCCTCAGTGAGATAGAGGAAGGAGAGCTCAACTGTCTGAATCTGTGGCATCTAATGAACAGGAACACAATTACCTCAAACTGTTAATAAAGAAAAAATTATTTTTTCCAAAGCTGAATTTACCATGGCCTATTGCAGCTCATAACAAAAGTAAAGCTAAAACCTAGACAGAACTGAGCATATTTTTTATTTTTCCATTTGAAACCTGGGATTATTTCCTCCAGGCATTTGGAAGGACAATGCTAGCAGAACCCTGTTTGCCAGTAAAGCTCAGTTTTGGAAATCACCATCAGTCAGCATGAAAATGGGTCCAGTGGTATGGAAATGAGCTCATTACTATTATTTTTTTGCTGGCACATGCACAATTTGTGCTTTTAGAATTTTGAAAAGCAGGACATGAATTGCAAAGAAAAAATGAGTTAACAATATTAAACAGTCAGTTGCTAATTACTGAGCAATCCAAACCTGCGTCTGGAATGACATGCTCAGACATCCAGCTGGACCTCAGACCATATGCTATCCTAGATCCTCATGCACAGCTCCCACTACTGTCAAACACTGCAGTGTTGGGTAAAAAGTTCAGTGCACAGATTAAAATATGGTCAGAGATGTATATTTGTAGATACTTTGAAGAGAATAGTAAATATCTGCATTTTACCAGTAAAATGAAAGGATGAAAGCTGTAGACAGCAAGGTAGGAAATCAGTCTGAATCATTGTTCTTGTTTCACTCTCATTGCTTTGTTTGGAGCAGAAATGTCCAATAACTCTGCTGCGTTTTTTTCTCTGTAAGGAGGCTACTTACATAGATTTAGAATGTTACTTCATTGTAGTAGATCAGCTGCCATAGATCACATTTGTAATTGTTCAATGTAAGAAATGAAGTTTATTATCTACTTATTGATCCTGAGGTATAATACTTGGCAGAAAGAAACATAAAGAAAATTCTAATATAATGTAGTAAGTTTTAATGGTGTAATTCCAAGGATAATAATATTGCTAAAAATATTATTCCCCTAAGTATGAAAAGTCATTTACCTTTAGCTCTAGGTTTCTTCTTGGTCCTAGCTAAAATATTAACTTTTAATTTATTTGAATTGTATTTCTTATCATGTATTTTCCAGATAGAGACCACCTACATTAAAATTGTACATATGCTCAACTAAACCAGATATTCTATGGTATCTTCTTGTAACAATGGAGATTTCATTAAGTATATTCTTCAGTAGTATGATTTCCTAGATTTATGTCATATTACCTCACATATATAAAAAATAACCCTTCATAAATAAATTTCAAAATAATTCAGAGAAGTCTTTAAAAAATACATGTGTCTGATTTTGATTTTCATTTCCACAAACATATTTGCTTACATGTGTTGCAGTTACAAATTATTTCAGCCTGGATCAGTGATTTGGTGTTGATGAAACAGATCCAGTGTTATAAATTTGGTGGTCATCACAGTCATGCAATCAGTTGCAATAAGGCAGAAGAATCTGCAAGTTTAGAACAATTCCCAGGAACTGAGCCAATACCCTGCATTCCTTTTGGATATTTAGTTGTTATTCTGATGGGCTTAAAATTGTGGCTGGAGAAAGCACCTATTTTGTGAGGTTTTTCATGAGGAACGACTGAAGGGGCAGGACTCAAAAACACCCCGCAACTTACATCAAGGTTTGTTTTCATGATGCTTTCCAACATCTGTAACTCTTTCTCATGCAAACAATACGCAAGTGTGGTCCTGTAACTAGATTTAAATAACTAAGAATTAAAACAACTAGAATCATAGAATCCTTTAGATTGGAAAAGACCTGTAAGATCTTCAAGTCCAACCATTAATCCAGCACTACCAAATCCACCACTAAACAACCTAAGTGCCATATCTACATATCTTTTAAACATGACGCCACATGTTCTTGGGCAGCTTGTTCCAAAGCTTGACAACTCTTTCTGCAAATTAACTTTTCCCAATAACCAAACTGCCCTGTCGCAATTTGAGGCAATTTCCTCTCATCCTACCCCATTTTACTTGGGAGAAGAGATCCACTCTTACAACCTCTTTGCATGGAGTTGTAGAGAACGACAAGGTTCCTTTCCTCCAGGCTAAACGCGCCAGGTAGACATCGTAGCTCCCTCAGCTGCTCCTCACAGGACCTGTGCTGCAGACCCTTCCCCAGCTTTGCTGCCCTTCCCTGGACACACTCCAGCACCCCAGTGTCTCTCGTATTGAGGGGCCCAAAACTGACTCAGGATTCAAGCTGTGGCCTCTCCAGCACTGAGTACAGGGGGATGATCTCTGCCCGAGTCCTTCTGGGCACACTGTTTCTAATACAAGCCAGGATACCATTGGCCTAGTCAAAGCAGAAGCTCATAAAGGACAGAATATCATAGCAGAAAGATTTGGGCTATGCATTTTAAATTCCGTCATAGGAAATAAATATTCCTTCATATACAGATATATTAAGGACCTGGTAGCATCATTTAAGAACAAATACTCTATGATTTGGACTAATATTTTTCATGCAGCTAGTCAACACTGTATCTGTGAAATGTGAATTCAAAATAAAGATTATTCTACTAGCTAAAAGCTGGATATTTACACATTTGCTTCCCATATCCATAAACATTTTCATGCAGAAAAAAAATAAATAAAAATCCCATGGAAAGCTGAAATCCTAAGCAACTCATTTTCCATTTTAGGAGGAGTCTCAGTGATCACTGAGAGCATTATTACTGCTTTATTTGTGGGAATTACTAGCTCTTAAATTGTTCTGTTGCAAATCTGAAACATGCAATAATTTACATTACAGTAATATTTAATAGAGAACTGAGAATTCTGAGATAGTTTACAAGTGGAACTACTATTACACTTCTTGTAACATTTTTCCATTAAAAAGTTAACAAACTGGATTAATCCCTTTGTGACAATGTTTCTTTTTTAAACCTGCTGTTCCCATGCAGCAAAACTAAATGCTGTATACTGCTACTAGTATTAGTCTGTTTTAAAATACGGCTTTTCTCCCCCAGAAGTTTATGATGTACATACATACACCATACATTCTGCATTCTATTACACTAACTCATGCTATAATAACCTAATAAATCAGGGAACTTTAAAGAATTCACACAAATGTATGTGTGGTTTGTGGGTTTGTGTAGGAACAAAACCAGAGATTCTTCAAACTCCATGCAGTCACAATAAATTTATAGATTGTAAAATGTCATGTATGGCAGATATTATTAATTTTAAAGGGAAAATAATTTCACATTTCTAAACTGAACATGCGTTTACTTAGAAATTACATTACAATTACATAATTTTGTTCTCCTTGTTACTTATGCATACTGATAGAGAAACCTGGGGACAAATCTGCAAAACACCTGAAAAAAATGTAAATGATATCTGGCATTCCTTGATTTACTTGAAAGTTATTATAAAAGTTGCAGTAGCTAAAAGCTATTGATTTTTAAAATAAATGTGTATTTTAAAGGCGACAGTATGTCATCGAGCATAAATGTAAATTCAAATTATCTATTGCTTTACTATAAATCATCAAGTGCAGTTATTAATTAAGGTATTTAATGGTTTTATAGCCATTTTCATGTATCTTCAAAAAAGCATGTTAATAACAGATAATAAAATTGGAGGTAGATACTACGCATAGTATAATTCTGAAATATATATTTTTAAGTGAATATTTAATAATCCACTGAATATAGGATATTACTTATTATTGCAGTAGATGTAGTTAGGACTCTTCTCAGAAAAAAAAAAAACTTTTAAGAAATACAAATTCTGAGGTCTGTAGTATCATGTACTATATAGGTATATATACTATATAGGTAGTTGCTGTGGCTTAGGACTGAGGCAACTTGACTCAGGAGGCTAAAGTATTCTTTTATTTGATATGAACAGTTTGATTCCATTTTCTGGCCTATTCAAAAGTCATGTTGAATATCTAGATCTTTTGCTTCAAAATTCCACCCTGAACTGCAGGTAAATGAAATGAAATCCAGTCTGTTGACTGTACAAGAGAAAGGTATGTGGACAAAAGGTTACAGGCAGCTGATAAAAATCCACTTCTCAGTGGAATATGTGCAGAACCAGTAAAAAAAGCTCACTTTATAGTAGTTATGATTACTAATTCCCTCGTGTGGGTAAGCGAAGTATATCTCATGCACCTTGTTTGTCCTGCACATCCTTGCCAGCTTGCCAAGTGCATTTAGGCACAGGAGTTCCTCCAGTCTGGAGGACAGGCTTTAACCATCTGAACCTGCATTTGCAGCGGATGGAGTGGGAGTGTGCCTTTTTGGGATGTGCCCTGGAATAATTTTGCTGCTGTTACTCACTTGGGGAATAGTTTGGGAACAGATCTTCATCCTGCAGCTTGAGGGTTTGTCAAATAGGACCAAGGCCAACTGGGTCCATTTGTCACAAGACAACTGGGTTTTTTTGGCAGATGCCCATACCCTCCATAAACATTTTTGTGGCAGTACAAAGTGCCCTAAAATTTAAAGGCCACCAAGGAAAGGTAGTACCACTTTAGGTTGTTGTATATAAGCATGTTTCTATGGTCCTATTCAGAAATTATTTTACGATTAGTTTATTATATATAGTAAAGTAAATGCTTTGATTTCAATGAGTGCTATAAAGTAAGGTCCCATTTAAACAAACCCTGAACCAAAAATGATACAGAGGACATAATGTTTATCTTCATACAGTAAAGACAGAAGAATTTATTCCTTACTGTACTTACAATCCCCTCTGCAGGATGTATCAGAATATCCTCAAAGATATTTAGATTGCTAATGTGCATTTTCTAATGAGTTTGTGATCATCAGCACTTAGATAAAGCCTTTAGAAAGAAGTAAATGGGTTTTTTTTATACTCTACTGTATTTCATGAATTATGGGTTTTATAAAAATACATGATTTTTCACACTGTATCTTGAGAAGCTTTAAAACATTGCATAATTTGCATCTTGGATAATGAAATTTTCATTAATAAATATATAAATCATAAATCATTTATTCATACAGTGTAATGTAGCAGTTTATTACATACTGCTTGACTTTTGTAATCAGGGAATCCCCTGATGAAAAAATTGCACAATATTAATTACCAGCACCATCTGTGCTAAACAATAAGAAAAACAATATTTTAATACAATGACTTCATGCATGTCAGTTATCTTCAACATTAAACCCTGCAGTTTTGTTGATGGGGTTTACCTTCTACTCATTTAAATAACTGATGTTCTTACAAAGGTTAAAACTATGAATAAATGAATTAAAATTAAATATAATGAAAAATACCAATAAATACAGCATGTATCAAGTTCATTCATCAAATAAGTGACTATATAGGTATAGATACACCTATATTTAAATGTGTATTTTTAAATTTCCCTACAAATGTTTCAACAAAATTATTATTTACATGCTTATTGCTCTCAACTTCTGTTCAACTTCTAAGAGTTGAAGCGGTTTTGTGATTTTTTTTTTATGGGTTTGTTTGGTTTTTAAATTAGCACAATTTAAAATACATAATCCTTAAAAAATAAATATCTACTTGTCAGTATTGGGAACATAAGTTGTTTTGATGCACACAAAAATATGTAAGGTGCATTTAGTATTCTGGATGTGTGAATTCAGGTGAGTTTGCTTTTTCTCACTATAATAGCAAAGATATTACTCTTATACATGCAGAAGCTGATTTTGTTTAATGATTTAATATGATTAAAAAGTTTGCTAGGTAAAATCAAAGCTACACCTATGAATATATTTCCTTCTCGAAAAATTCTGCCATAGGAGCCAGCCAGGGGTATTAGGATGAGGAGAGCATTCAAATTCACTGATGGAGTGTGCCATGGGAAAATCTTAAACACCGATTCCTTACTTCCAAAGTGCCTCACCTATACTCATGCCCACATCATCAATGTTCAACATCCTTCCCCCTGCACAATTTTATTATTTGTTTTCTTCTGACACAATAATTTTCTCTCAGTAAATTGTCATCCAGTTCTAATTATGTTCAAGCATATGCCAATTACCAGAAGTGTTTTTTTTTCCATATCTATCATATATTGAGGTTGTATATTGACTTTCATCTTTCCCCATAACATCTGTTTTAATTTTTCAGTACTTCAAGACTCCATTGGCATTCATGACCTTCAAAGGTACATCTGAATGCCAAGAAACCAGACTCTTCTCTGAAACTCTTCTGTGTCCCAGAAGAGTGCTTTTAATTCTGCATGCATATGCTTTTGGTGACAATTATTCAGGTTTCTTATTTAGAATTTTCACTGGCTTATATACACACTTTCATAAGTATTGTGTAGGAACATTGTTTGCAATGAAAGGAGAAAGTAATGAGACTCCCAAAGCTTTGGGAACTGCCCAGAACATTTATTTACCATAATAAAAATTAAATGCTTATTTACGGCCATCAACTCACCTACTGAAAAGCAGTGCGAATTCTCCCAGCCCCCGGACAATCTGCTTTTCCCCAGCCTCCAGTGAGCTGAACATTATTCTCTAGCAGTGTATATGTATTGACTATGCCAAAGGCAGGCTGCTCCCTGCTCTCTGGTGTCCTACCCGTCCTGCAGCTGGCTGATTTCCAGGCTCTTCCATACCACACACGGAAAGCCATGACAATGGCTTAGAATCATGGAATTTTTTAGGTGGGAAAAGACCTTTTGGATCTTTGAGTCCAACCAACCACCACTAAATCATGTCCGAAAGGGCCACATGGATGGTGACTCCATAGTCAAAAGGGCCTCCAGGGATGGTGACTCCACCACCCCTCCAGGCAACCAGTTCCAATGCTTGACAATACTTTCTGTGAAAAAATTTTTCCTGTTGTCCAACCTGAACCTGCTCTGGCACAGCTTGAGGCCATTTCCTCTTGTCCTGTTACTGGTTGCCTGTGAGAAGAGCCTGACCTCTACCTGGCTACAGCCTCCTTTCAGGTAGTTGTAGAGAGCAATAAAGTCACTCCTGAGACTCTTTTTCTCCTGGCTAAACAACCCTAGCTCCCCCAGACACTCCTCATATGACTTACTCTCCAGACCCTTCACAACCTTTGCTGAAGGAGATGATGGCTTTGCAGACATCTGCCTTGTACTAGAGTTGAGTGAGAAGCCAAGGAAACCTTTCAGACAGAACCATAATTCTCTTTAATGCTCTGTATTAGAAACAAAGGTATACAGGAAGGCTTTGCACTTTTGAACTGTGACAAACTGGTACTCAGCAAACAGCAATGCTTTATTGTAACAGCTCCAGATACTGTCTTAGGGATTCTGTAGCCTCTTGCTGTCAGTAGATTCATGTGCAAGCTAAATCCATTCAGGTATTCAGCGCCTTACCAGGGTCTGCTACAAAAGTTGCAAATCTCATCAGATACTCCCTAGGCACAACTAAGCATTGCGAATTATGTCTAATTTATTTTTCTTTCTCATTTTGATGTATGTTTTTGTGTAAGTTTTGTGGCCACTGCTCCATTTCCATATAAATAATTCTTTTCTTGAACCAGCCTGGCTATTCTTCCCTCCAAGTGTTTTCTGGGGATCATAGAAAATATTTATTTCTCCTTTGCAACTTAACAGTTTTCTCAGTTGTGAACATGACTCCAGGCTCATATCTACTTCTATACCTGTATAGCTTTTCTTATATCATGTTACTGTGTTTTTCCTTAATTTATTAATTAAGGGGAACCTCCTCAGAATGATTTCTCAGATTCTTACCTTTCTTTTCTTCTCAAAGAAAATGTCCTCCTCCAATTTGCCCAAGTTTGTGCTATTCAGTGTTCACTTTTCCCAATGTCAGTCCAGACTGCAAATGGACCATTACATAGAATTCACTTATTGCTCTATGTGATTAGCTGACTTCCTCTTTCTGCTGCCTGTACTTTATTATTTCCTCTTACTCTCTTAGACCAAAGAGAGTACTGTTGCTCTTCTGGCAACAGTAGTTTTCTTGCACATGCCAATGATTTCTATGGCTCTCTATATTTAAATTCTTCTTATTTCATTCCAATATATTACAGGCAGTTTTACCCTTGGTTATACAACATATTTTTCACTTTTTAGTGGTGACTTCTGTTATATGTCAAGGCTTTTCTTCTGAGGATTTTTCAGGTCTCCTCCATTCTCTTTTCAATATATTTCTACTCTCAGAAACTTCCTCTTGCTCTTTTCTTTCTGGTTTTTCCTTCCTCCTAGTTGATCAATAATTATTTTCAAAATATTATTTTAATTGTTCATCTTTTTCTAATCCCCAGTGATTTCTCCCCATCATTATCTTCTATACCTTGCTTGACTAGGCAAAGCCAAAACCTTAATGCCCTCCACTCAACACCACTGGAAAAAATATTTTGTCTCTATTGAGACAACCTTTTAGTGTTGTTCCAGTTAATCAACTCTTACGGTTTGCTTTATAGCCCTTAGTTTAATTTATCCATTGTCTTCTTCATTCTTCCTCACTACTCATGTTCTCTACTTAAAATCACAGAATGGTTTGAGTTGCAAGGGACCTTAAGGACCTTTTCATTCCAATCCCACTGCCAAGGACAGGGACACCTTCCACTAGACCAGGGTGTTCAGAGCCCCATCCAACCTGGCTTTGAACACTTTCAGAGATGGAGCACCCACATCTTTTCTGGGCAACCTATGCCTCGGCCTCACCACCCTTGCAGTAAAGAATTTTTTTCATAAAATGAGGAAAGATGAGGGCATGATCATAGAGACTTCATACAGTATGGAGAAGATCTCATTTGCCTTGAATATCCAAATAGTTATGCTGATAATACCTGAGAAGGATCCTGCCTTCTATTATGCTGTATTTTAATTATCAGGAAAAGTTATTTTAGAAACATGAATGCTCCCTTTAATGGTTATTGTCTCTCAAATAGAAAATAATAGCTAAAAAGTACATACTAAATAGTAGATTGAAGGAGTACAAATTCTGTTCATGCTCTAAAACTTGAAATTTGAAATATTATACTTGAAATCTTTAGAAAATATCCATCTGCTGGAAACATACCTTTGAATTATTACTGTACTGCAAAATGCCTACATTTTCATACAACAAGCACTATACTGACAATATTCCAGTATAGGATTCAAGTATTCAATTTGCATTAGTAATTACAAAATACTGTAGATACATTACAGAAAGATAAAAATTTTGACTTTAACAGATGAACCTTCATAGAATGGTTCAGCTGAAAGTAAATTTGAACTTTCTGTCAGCAAAGATTTGCACCTGGCTTTGCAGTTAGGTTAGAGAGAGGCAACTCATTATGAGCTCTAAGCAGAACTGCTGGCTAGTGACACTAAGTGTGTAAGGGGCAGGGCAGTGCTGCAATGGGCTTCAAATAATTTTCAGTTCCTGGAGTACTTTGAATGTCACTGAGCCTCATCTGAGCACTCCTGAAGAGTGAGCAAGCCATGTGAAAGCCAGATCCAGAGGCTGCCACAGAAATACAGGCAATATTGCTCCTGAAATACAATCTCCTGATATCTTTGCTTTTATGGCTACTTGTGGTGGTGAAAATCATTAAATAGAGTATATTGAGAACTGATGGGGTATATGTACTGTCCTGGTTCAGGGCAACTTTGGATGTACCCAAAACATATATAGTGCTTATATAGAGATAGATTATATGTGCAGGATTCATATTTAAGATTGTGATGGAAAGGCACAAATTATTTTTGTTCTCCAATTATGTAGTGTGTAACTTTACATAAAGACAAAACTATCTCATTATTTAAATTCTATAGCTGATATTTAAAATTAGATTTTATTGTTAAGTTTTCTGTCCCATTTATTGATCAGTTTATCTTTTAGTGATTCTTCCAAGACTTCTGATAGGACACTTGTATTAGAATCTCTTTGGTGTATTTAAAATAGCTTCCCAACAATGAGGGAGTATTTTTAACCCTCCTTTCTCCAAATATGAATACTCTTCTGAAGAATGCATATGGTGTTCAGACATCAGGCATTTGACTTACTACCTATAGAAATTGCCCAACAGTTATGAACTAGAGGTAATTGTTTTAAAAGCTGGGCTCCATTTATGTGAATTATGCATTTAAAAATGCAGTCTTTTTAAAAATACTTATTTTACATTTAAGCACATGTTTTTATCCAATAGTCTGTAGAGCTGACACTTACAGGTAAGGTATTTAGGTTCATGGATTGGTAAATAAATTAATACTAATGAGGCTTTCTAAATAATTCTCAATTTTTTCCTTAGAAAGCACAAACATTAGAAATGGGACAACACTGCCTTTAGCTACCAAGCAAAGCTTATGAGTCTTTGTTTACTAGTTCATTTCTTCTAAAAAGGTAAATATACATTAAATGCACCAATTTTTTTCATCATTCAATGTCATATAATTGTCTGCATATTCACTAATATTACAGGATGAGTTTTTCTGTTCATAGAATCACAAAGAAAAGACCTCCAAGGTCATTTGCTTCAACCTTTGAATACCACATTGTCAACTGGACCACGGCCACGTTCTGTTTCTTGAACACCTCCAGGGATGGTGACTCCATCATCCAGTCCACACTAACGTTCAACAACCTTTTCTGTGAAGAAATTCCTCCTGAAGATCTCCCCCTGTGCACCTTGAGGCCATGTCCTCTCACACTGTCCCTTGTTCCCTGGGAGAAGAGCCTGACCCCACCTGGCCTCAGCCTCCTCCCAGGGCTCTGTCGGGAGCGGTCACGGCCGAGCCTCCTTCGCTCCAGGCCAAACACCCCCAGCCCCATCAGCCGCTCCTCGCAGGACTTGAGCTCCAGACCCTTCACCAGCTCCTTGTCCTTCTCTGGACTCACTCCAGCTCCTGAATGTCCTTCCTGAATTGAGTGGCTCAGAATTGGACACAGCATTCAAAGTGCAGCCTCACCAGTGCCCAGTACAGGGGGACAATCACTTTCCTAGTCCTACTTGCCACACTATTTATGGCACAACCTTGGATATAGGTCCTAAATATGAAATAAGTTAATATGAAATAAGTTACAAAAATTGAGGAAATAAGCTAGGTGGCATTTGTGTAAAGCTATCTTTAGTCTAGAACAGCTGAAAGAAATAATTAAAATGTTCAGATTTAATATAGGTTAGAGCAGATGATTGTTTTAAACTTGAATTTGTAATTGGCGTAGTTACCAAGAGATTGTGCACAAAATGCAAACTCTTTTCTGCTTGATAATTTTGTTAAATAAGTCAATAGAGGGACCAAAGACTAAGCAAACAAGTAGACCTAGTTATCCCTTCTTATCAAATTCAATCATTTTATCTGTCATAATTTCAAGACATGATACTATCAATAGACTTTTTTCAGAAATAAGCATTCTGAAATTTCCACTCCACATAGAAATAAGGTTCTAGAGTTATATCTGTGCAAAGAGAAGGAAAGAGATGTCAGGAAAGAAACATTTGTATGCATTTTTCTTTGTATTGATATCCTCCAAGCTGTAATTTTTATGTTCAAGGGTGGAAGTCAGTTTTTCTATCCTAGTGGATCTACCCACTGTTTGAGGAGACTAAATTAGGAGAACAGTAATGCTTTCTACTCTGCATTCATGTTCCAAAAACTGTGCTTTAGACGTTTTTGAAAAACAAGTCATGGTTAATTCTATTCCAGACCACAAATTTAAATGTTTCTTCAGAATGGAACCAGCTTGCAACTCAATGGATCTTTTATCTTGTTGGGCAATGATGGTGTTTGCCCTCAAGAGACTTTCCAAATTTTTGTGCCCAGATTTTGCTTAAAACAAGGTTAAAACACTAAGCAAGGATTTTTTTTTTTTTTTTTTTTTTTTTTTTTAATTCAAGTCTGTGAAAATTACATGAGCACATGCAAGATCCATTTATGGTTTTGGAACCTTAACTGAGCTCTTTATCTCCAGTTTGATAGGTAAAAAAACTCCCAAATCTTAAAACAAAACCAGATACTCCTATTGGATATTTAGACACTATGTATACTGGTTTAAGACATAAACAAATTAATCTTAAAGCCATTTATAGTTGCTTTATTTACAGTCAGTTTTTCAAACCACTCTACCATGTATCTAGTGGTTAATCTTGCTTACTTTACTACCATAGGCATCCAGTTTACCAGGTCATAGAATGTAGCCTAGATTCTTGTGCATTGTTGTTGTGTTGGCCTAATTCTCTTTTCAAGACAAGAAATGGTTATGTAGTGTTGATGGGAGATAAGGTTAAATTACTTCTTTACATTATGTACAGTATAAGAAGCTTAGTCTCCCAAAATTTTCTGGAACACCAAGTTAAAGAAATGTCATTTTCCTTGGATTTTGAAAATCACACTACTTAGACACATCACTAGGGTAGGGAACATACTCTAAAGAACATGCTTTTGCATGCCATCTGTAAGTGTAAGATTCAAAAGTAATCTTTTAGATTCTACTTTACTGCGTATTTGTGAATGTTATGAATGGGTTTATTTTTTTTTTTCAAATTCTTTATTTCAGAAATACATTTAAAGTAGTTTATGTGCAACATTGGGGAAAAATCTACTCTGAGGTCATCATCTTTTTGTTTTGTTAAGGTTGAATAAGGGTCATACATGACATTTTAGAAAAAAAATAGTAAATGTATTCCTGACAATTATTGCAATTAAAAAATCCAAACCTGAATTGGTTTGACTTTCATATATGATATCATATCCCTATATGAATTTCAAATTAAATAAAATTCTTTTTCTAAAAGTCCAGGGACAGGAATAGGAAGTTAAAATACATTTTTAACAGCTCATAGCTTTTGTGCACTAAATCATGAACATCAGTTGCAAACATAAAAACAGATCAATTCCATTACTAGTGTTCTGATACATTTGACTCATGAACATGGAATTTGAAGACACAAAAAAATACTGAATGTTAGAAAAGTCATATACTTAGTGTCAGATCTTCTTTAATATTGATTTTAAAATGAAATCTCAAGTGGCTGTTTATCCGGTAGTGATACAGAGGGAATCAAGTCCTTCTAGACTTGCTTGGAAAATCTTGAATCTTCAGGAGTGCCAAATAGGCTTGAGGAGAAACAGTACCTGGAATTTGCTCATATTTAAACATTACATTCAGATGAGAATGAGCTGAATCAAGAAGAGAAAAGAAGAAAAAGCATGAGCACATAAGCAAGGAGTAAGACAGTCAAGTGTTGCTCAGTTGTGCATACTCTACCACTCTTGTACTCTCAGGCACTTACACCAGTTAGGAAAGATTTGTGTGTGTTGGATGATTTTAACAATGTCAGTGTAAGAAAATTAAGTTACCTCTGATATAGTGACTTAAGACCTGCTAACTTGAGCTACACTTATGACCCTACTCAGAAAATCTCTCTAGTGCACAGAGGAAGGCAAAAACTGCAAAGAGCAAAAAGGTTTTTTCCTAGCTCTTTAAAAGGGCACTGGAAAAAAGCCTTGGAGAAAAAGAAAGGAACTGTAATGGAAGAAGCAAAGTAGCAGGGGGAAAATCCAACACACCCGAGGGAAAAAAAAAAAAAAAAAAAAGGTCAAAAAGAATAATTCTTTAAGAAAAGCAGAATTTTCTACCTTTCACTTGAGAGAGAAGCAGTAGGCCAATGAGGACATAGAGATTGTAAATAAAAAAACTCATGTTGCACATTTGGCAGCTCACAACATTTTCCACTTGTGCTATTCCCAAGGTTTACCAATACCTGAGCTTATAAGGAAGAGATTAGTAAATGAAAGGGAGGAAAGAAAAATATGCCTTGATAACCATCATTCTTATCAGCACTAACCAACTCCCAGAAACACAAGACAACCATTTTTTGCCAGTCTATTCAAAATTTTATCTCAGAAATGGAGCAAAAAATAGAATTTGAAAGAAGTCAGTTTTATCTGTATATTACCATTATTTCAAACATTTCTTGAAAGTCTGTAATTGCACTATGTGAAGAATGAATAATATTAGAAAACATCTACAGCAAAGTGGTAGTGGCTATGGTTAGGTGAATTTTCCAGCTTAGTCTATTTAATTTCAGTTTTACACATTTACTTTAAAATTTTGTTTCATTGAGTCATGTATAGAATCAAAGGCCCTTCTAGAAAGCTTTGTAATTTTAAGATTATTTCATATTAATTTCATTTTATTACCAATCAAAGGCTGTAGTATGTGGCAAGCTTTTGAGTGCCAGAGGAAAAAAACCTTTATTGCTGTTGTTGTTTCATCAACAAGAAGGTTACATTGTGCACTACTTCTGTACAAGCCTACTGTGCATGCTGGGGAGCCTTTCTTCTCCCCTCTAAGCGCACTGCCTGCAAACATTCACATCCCCTGTAATTTGCCAGCTCTTTGCATCTCTTTGAGTTCCTCATTTCACTCTAGAGTTTCTAGATATATCCCTACCTTGGTTTTCTCCCGGAATAGGATACCCTCTTGTCTTACCCTCCTGCCATTTATTCAGGGATTTTCATATCTTTAAAAGCTGAAAACAGGTGCAAAGGTGAAAGTCTACAGGCTGATGTAGAGGCACTTTTAGGTCCTGGATGTGATAATCAGAGTTACACCCACTGTGATTTCCCCTGTTCAACCCATTGATTCACAGAAATTGATTAAATATGAAATTCTAGACATGGCATAGTAGAAGTAGACATAAATGCCATTCAGCTGCATGTTGAATCTCCCTTCAATTTGGCAGTTATGCTGCTGCTACTTCTTTGTACCACCTCTCTGTTAACCCATGGATAGCAAGGCAAATCTGTTTTCCCTAGAATAGTTCAAATACACAATTAAAATACAAGGCCTTCTTAAAATGAAATCACTACTTATTGCAACTGTGAGAACTATTCTTTTTCAGTGGTTAATAGCCCCAGTAGTATGTACCAAGTTAGCTGAGTAGTCATGTTTTTTGCTTCTTTCAAGCTTTTGTTAGTCTGGGTAGAGACAGTTCTTTGTCTGTTTTTCTATCATTTTGTTTCTACAATACCATGTCAAAACTGACTAATGGGAAGCAATTTCTGTAAGAATACTACATATTTCTATGAAATATTAAAATGACTATTGATACATATGGAATACCAAAATCACATTATATTTTTAAAGAGAAATGTCAATACCTAGAACTTTTAATATGTCATTGTTATGCATTATATGCATTTTTCTTATAAATTGGTATGTTATCCTTAGTATAAGACAGATAATAATGTTATGTAGCCCACCAACTGAAAAATAAATGTTCTACAGTAAAATACAGTTAGAAATAATTAAAACATTAATTTTTTTTCCAAGGGCTTTCTACTGAGTTAAGTTAAAGGCTTCCTTGAACTGTATGGACTCTGTAGGTGTTGCATATCTGGGCAGTATATAGATGATGGGAGCCACCGGACTTAATATATGCATTGAACTATAGAAAGGCATTATAGCTTCTGATTTGCATGCTCTATGTTTCTTATGTGCAGTTTTCTGTGCACATAGTGATGTTTTTCTATGTCTAAGACACCTTGGCTGAAATAAACTAGCTGGAAAACCAGCTGGAGGTCTTTTCAAAATATACTTCATAATCTTGAAGGAAGGGTATTCTTATTTTTCTGGCCAGCAGTAAATTTTCTACCTCGGTAGCATGGCTTATGGTACAGTATTAAAGATCCAAGCTTCCACAGCAGGTTGTATTGGCTATGTAAGCTTACACTGATTAAGGTTCTAGGAAGAAACAGTCAAATATAAATACACAAAACAACAACACAAATTCTCAATTGAACTTAGCTAAATCAATGAAATGTGAATTGTGAATTTATCTCACTTTAATGTATATTATACAGCTAAACCCAATTTAAGAAATGGTCTATAGATTAATCCATGGCTTATAGATTAATTCATATTGATATTTTTTGTGCAGTGTTATTTTGAATTTCCAGCACAAGATATCCAATACTACTGCTCTGTCTGTTGACAGTCACATTGGATTCCTTTAATAGAATCCATTATTGCTTTCCTGCTAGACCAAACAAGAAGTGAATTTCCACATGGGAAATTTTGGAAGAAAAGCAGATGCAGGTCTTATTATTACCACATCCAAAGGCAATAATACATACTCTCTTTTTGACACATCAAGTCTATTGATACATACTACAGAAATGAATACAAAAATCATCACTAATTACTGGAGGATCACACTTGGAGAATGTGGCCTGCAGGCTGGACTCCTCCTCACTTTCTTGACTGTAAATTCCCCTCTAGTGGCTCTTTGGAGCATACAACTTTTGCAGGTATCACTGCTTCTTTCGTAAACAAGGTGAGGTGACGACATCTTGCTGACATCCGTTGCCTATAAAATAATTATTATATGAAGATTATGAAGGCTGTAATAACACTGCTAGGCTCCATCCACCCCTGCCATGCACACCACAGAATTCTGTCACTGCACACCTGTGTGCAACTCAGAGCTGGAGCTGTACTACAAAATCCAGCTCTTCGGCTTATTTTCTCTCATGCCTTTAAAAACTGGTTAAGATTCTCTGAAGGCGCTAGGTTTTCCTTAAAATAAAATGGGTCAACATTTCAAAATGGCTCCTCTGTTTGGCAGACAGGTTTCCAATGAAAGTCATGAAGATTTTCTTGGCAGTCCACATGGCATTTTACTTTGCCATCTGCTGGTGGTCCCCAGCTTCCAGATTCCTCTGTTTTAGCTTACTCTTTCTGTGAAAATCTTCCAAAACTGGGAGCTCAAATCCACAAATAGTCCATGTGGACTTTGCTCAGTGGCTTGACTTTGATGTCTGGTAAGACCTCACTCACCACATAATGAGCATGAGGGCCTTAGTGCTCCCATTTTCCCTGGATCAGAGCTGGATCATCTTGCTTTCAAGGCAATGATCCCTCAATGCTGTCTTAGCTGCCTGAAAGGTCTGGCTCAGGCTGTGACTTTGAGTTTCCAGTTTCTCTGCTGTGGAGCCAAGGGCAGGCAGAGGTTGGTTGATTTACCTTCTCATTTTCATTTAGGAGAACACAGATACAAGGCAAGCCATAAAAAGCCGGAAGGCTCAGAACCTGTGTTCTTGTTCAGTTTCACATGGAATTTTTCAAATTCTCTTGATGGAAATAAAAATCATCTGCTTTCGTTTTGAACAGAAATTCCCAGTTTCTGCTGAAACTGAGAGAAAGTGAAAAAAAGAATCTTCAGAGAAATTAAAATATCAAATATCACTTATATTTGGAATCAAATGACCTGGACATAAGAGCAATGTTTTCCTTTTTTGCTTCCCCTTGAATGCTCCCATGCAGTCTCCTCAGTGTCATCAGTGTGCTGAAATATGCTGTAATCACTGTTTTCCACTGTTTAATGGTCAGCATGCGCATGAGATATTCCCATAGCACAGAGAATAACACAGTCACTGTCTGGTAACCTTGGAAAATTAAAGCTCATTTTCCCTGAAAAAAAGTAAAATTGACTGCACTTTACTATATGCACAAAACAAATTACCAAAGGAAGACAAATATTTTTGTTTCTTTTCTAATCTTGTTCAGGTTTATTTATTTTAAAGGGTGCTTGCAATTTCAGAGTGAAAATGGGCTTTTGAAATTGTTTTACTTTCCAACACTGTATGCCAATAGGTTGCCTTTTCACCTTTTTCTCAGCTTGGAAGCTGTATGAAAAGGCAAAATATAAAAAAAGCAAAAAAACAGACTACAAATCAATCTCCAGAAAATGAAAATATTCTATTATTGTAATTTGATATAGATGGTATTTGTAGAGAAAACAACCCATTCTCATTAAGAATGAGATTCAGTTTTACTTTTTCACACTGAAATAGAACCTTAAACCTTGAGCAATCCCACAGAAATAATTTTGTATTTTTAATGTTCAGTGTGAGACCCTGATCCCACTGAAGTAAATGGCAGAGATTCCATAAACTTCAGAAGAGTCAGATTAATTCCTGATCTCCTTGGCTGTTAGAGTCGGTCCTGGCATCTACCTAGGAGCATAAGAAAGTAAAGTACCACCACAGAAAAGGATTATGTACCTTTGATGAGCATCATGTCATTTGGTAATACAGAGAATTTAAATCATATAGTACAGATTTTTAATCTTTATCATATACCAGATTCTTGTCTTTGTGCTCACCTTTATTCACCTTCACATGTATGGCATCTTTCTAGAATATGATTTCCAGCAAGTTCTAAAGTTTAGCTCATGCCTGTTTAAATTTACCTTGTTAGCAGCTGTGGTATTGTTTAATGATAGGGTCAGCATTACAGGAGGGAAGTCGATTAGGGATGCATGTGTTTGGAAAAGGAATTCTGTGGAAGGGAATACTCCTCTTCAGGAGCTGTTTACTGTTCTCTTTTATGAATGGGTACTTTCTATTGCAGTGGAAATGATGGATTAGTTTTGCTTGCAGAAACCTGTGAACTTCCATTGTTCAGGGGTCTGCAGTACAGGACACACTTGCAGACAAGTGCACACAGTTGGCTGGAAGACAAAGGAAAGTTTTGCTGGAGGACTCACTTGGAATGATGATTCTAGGAAGTGAAAGTTTGGCTTAGTTCAAGTTGTGATGTGCTTAAGATTTACGTTAATTCAAATTCCTTTGCAAGTTGTGGATAGGCAAGTGACTTTAATCACTGATAACTTGCAAGTGGACTTTTAGCAAATCTCATACTGCTGTTAGGGCACCTTCCTTGGTGGCAAAAATGTATTATAATGTAGCAGGGGAAAGAATAGTTTGTTGGTCCAGTACAGGCTTAAACATGATCCAATATAATGCAGCATTTAACTCATCATTCTCTATTTTTTTTTTTTTTTTAATCCTGTGAGAAAAAAAGAAACAGCCAGGCAATATTTATAGATATTAAACTCTTTAAGGGAATGAATATGTCTCTTTGTGTGCACTTTGAAGTTCCTCCAACACCTTTGTTCTTTATAAACTGTAGTAATAATAATCATTTATTGCTATACAGTGTGCTCTGGTTTCCCTTTTACATCCAGTATGATTGGTTGTGCTGTGTCGCTGTCCTGCTCATCACTTCTCACCTTGCACTTACATGCAACTTCTATTACGGTTATTTTTAGAATACATAAGGCACTCAAATAACATGATTACAAGTGTGGAACAACAGCTTAGGAAATAGATAGGAGGATAGTTCACAGAAAGAAGCAACATACTGCACCTAAGCTGTGCAAGATCAAACCTGACACTGTAAAATCGAAGCGAGAGGGTTTAATAGGAAAATAATGTGATGAGATTACAATGAATCTTCCTTTTTTAAAGTTGAGTTACCATCATTTAATGAGTTTGTGGATGTATTAAAAATTATATATATATATATATATATATATATATATCCACATGTGTGTCTATCTATATAGGCAATAAATGTGTGTAAATATGTGCATGTATGCCATGCCTGGGATATGTGTGTTTATGTGTGTGTGTGTTTTAAAAAATACTCAGGAAATAGTGTGCTGCAGGAAATAAAGCAACCAACTGTAAGGTCCTATAATACTGTTTTACATTTCTGGAGAGAAGTAAAATGACCATAAGTTTCCCCTTCATGGAATCTGAGTAATTTTCATAGAAAGCCTCATTTTCTGTCAGCTTCAGGAATGACATATATTTACATGTATTCAGACAGTTTGTGATGCCTGGAGGCAATGAGTATCGAGGAGAGGAGCAGTGTGGAATGCTCTCCCAGCTCTGGCTGACAGAGGGTACTGAGTGTTTTGTTCCAGTTGTCAGTCGTTAGGGCACCCCTGCGATTTCTCCAGCTTTGTGCTGAAGGCTGTCTTGGGTTCTTATCGGCAGGATGGTGCTGAGATGGTGGAGGCATAAAAGAATCTTTATCTCCCCTCTTTATTTCAGTGTAGCAGAGGAATGAGCCCAGTATACTATAATCACTACAGGTAAAGTTTGTAATTCTGTGTTCTTCAAGGTATCAACTTTTTGTGATGTCTACCAAGTAATGGAGAAATTTTGCATCAGATATAACTATTACCTCCAATTACTTTTTTCTGTTGAATCAAATACTGTAATTGATCTGTCCAAAATGCTACAATAATATTTTGTTCGAAAAATAACATACATTTTGCATATAACTGAAGCAAATTTTAAAATTATTATAACCCTTCTTTACTATAATCCTTCTCTGAAAATCCTTGTTTGCCCTAAACCTGTTAGATTATCTCTATTTACTTCTGCTGATGGCTTCTTGCAGCTGGAAACTTTACTCTAGTCTCGGGTCAATTTTACTTACAGTCAATATAGTCTCATTTATTTTTGGTTTCATCATTACGTTTAACATTCCTTTTGATGCTTCTTCACTTGGCTCATATTTCTCTGATCATATTAGGTCAAGGTGTGTATACAACTAACATCCAATGGGACTCTGCATAAAGCACTGGCTGGAGGTTTTATAATTTGCTGAAGAGCATACATTTATTATTACATTTCTGTACTGATGTTACATTACATCTCTCAGAGTAAGAATATATAGTAAGACATTATTCTAAATAAAGAAATTATACCCCTGTAGATTTTAATTGATTTTGAATCATTAAGGCTTGATATTTAAGTCAATGTACACACCTAAAATAATTTTAATATCTTGAAGCAATATAATTTTCCCCTAAAACTACTTTTAATTTCAATTTTACTTCAAGAGGGATTGCTACAGGTCTTAAATAGTCATCAGAGATGTGCACGATGAGGTAACATCGAATAAAATTTAATATTTTAAGAAAATAACTAATTTTAAATAAAATAACTCAGCCTGAAATAGATGAAGGTCCAGCCTTTTATATAATCTTAAATTTTAATAATAATTTTGGAGAATTTGTAGCTATTGAGAGCAGAGAACATGGAATAGGGTGTATGCATTCCAGCTCTACTGCTTAAAAGCCCATAGAATAATGTAGTCAGTAAAGAGGTGTCTGGGGACATTGGTTGACAAGGTCAAGTGGTTGGATTTAATCAAATTCATTTTGTAGCTGGAGATTTAGTCATGGTTATAAGACAGAGAAGTCATCTCAAATAAGGAAGCCTAACAAGAAAGCAATATATCATCTGTATGAAGTGAAATATATTGCTCTCAGCCATTTAGCTTCACGTCAGAATTAAAGGAAGGTTTTGGAAGTACTATTGTAGCATGGACTATTTAAATACAAGTGAGTGATAATGTAAAGCAGTTGTGCTTTTTTTTAACTGATATTGTGGATTTCTGGAGCAGTTAAACATTATTGCTACTGGGATACACTGAAGTCATGAACTGGTTCAGGACAAAGATCTGTATTTCATTACCAGTTTCAAAGTTTGTATAGTTTTGACATAAGGAACTGGCTTTCAACACCACCTACAGCCATCATGGAAGTTTAAGGCAGATATGGCATTAGTTTCATATGGAACTCTCTCTGACTTTCTTATGCTGTTTGAAAATGCAAGACACTGCAGGAGCTCAGCTGCAGAAAGAGAAACTGAGCTGTCTCATTCAGCATCACTCATTACCTCAATTCAAGATTCAGATCACATGAAATGTTTGAAGTTTAGAGCTTTGTATGAGCTACCAAATTTTGGAACAGATAGCCTGAAATTGTGATGATGTCAAGATCAGCAATCCTCTCAGAGAACTGGGGGATTTGTTATGAATCGTTGATCAATAATTGTTCCTGGTCTAAAATTGGAACCAGTGTTGCTGTGTGTCATAAAGGACATCCTCTGGTGTTTTAGACTTTTTACTAGGTTCATTTAGTATATGCATGCCTTTGTGTTCTAAGATCAACTTGTTATAAATGCTTTGCTCTGAATTTTAAAAGCCGGAATGAGTTGAACTTATATCAACTTGTATTCTTGCATTCAGTTCAACACACTATTTTCAATACATAGATATTTGAAAAAAAAAAAGTATATAACCCAAAAACTAGATAATAAAAGTAAAGAAAATAGATTAAAGCCATGTATTTTTATAGAATTTCCTGGAATGAAAGGCTCCAGGAATAGGTCTATCCAATTATATCACTCAGTCCAAATGCAGGTAATTTAGGTCAAATGTTCCTTTTTTTTTTTTTTTAATATATTTAACTGAATTTTGAAGCTATAAATGAAAGCACTTCACCTTTTAAAAATTTATTTTCATAATGTAAAATCTACCATGACAGGCATTTATGTATTTTCTTGGTTAGAAGACTAAACTTCCCATTCTAGAAGTCTATGCCACTAGTCCTTAAATATTATCTGTTACTGAATATTTTTTCAAGTGTGATCTCCCAGCACTATCTTGGTCATAGTAAAATACACTTGCTTCTCATTGGCATTACTCATAAGCCATTCGTCAGGTTACCCATCTTTCTTTAATTTCCTGGAATTTTTTTCATACCGCAGTGCACAGGACCAAGGTTAAAATCCTAGGACAAGGAGTTGAAAGTAAGAACAAGAGGAATATATTGACAGACAATGAAGAGAATATGAAAGGTAGGTGATAGAACCATATAAGTGAATGTATAGGAGTTGGAAATAATGCACAATATAACAATAGGCAAAATAAGGCATACTCATCAATATTTTCTGTCTTTCAAATGATCAAAGCTTTGTTTTCATGAGGTAGAAACTGATGATTCTTCCTGTAGTTCCCACATCTTGCATCCAGAGCCTTTTTCCAAACCTCCCAGGCAGAATGATGGGTTGGAGGACAATTAAATAAGTCCATTGCTGTTTGTGGTATTAAATTGAATGTTGCAGGTACACAGCTCTTCTGGCAGCATGATTAGAGTTAAAAGATGTTAAAAGTCACCAATTAGGGGTGATTTAAGAATAAGAGAAATGTTAATTTCATGTAAGTATTGGCTGGTAATCTTCTACAAAGTAAATGTGTACAGGGAAAGATTCACAACCTGCATTTTGGCCAAGATAATAAAAGCTGATTTGAGCTCACCTGCAACAGGGTTGCTAAAGACAGCTAATGACATATCTAAGTAGGACTTTAATTTTTAACCCATTTGATAATTACACCACTGTTTTTTTTCTAAACATTTTGAAATATTTTGTATTTTAAGAGACATAGGTTAGCCATTTAGATGTTGGTATATCCACATTATGAAGAAGAACAAAATAAAAACTGTGTACTTCAAATGCTTACCACCAAGCTTCAAACTGTCACACTTGCTTGTGGAAATATTATCTATGGCTCAAAACAGCCAAAACCATAAGTAGTCCCAAAGCCATTTTGTGTTCTACTCCACATAGATTTTATGAAATAAATTAATTTGTGCTACAAGTGTTATAGCACAAATATAAATCAATATTTGTGGTATTAACCAGTTGAGACTGTCTTAGAAAATTAATTCATAATATTATACTTTTTTTCAGTTGATCTATGCATGGTAATCATAAGAAACCCACATTCACTTCTATGTTGAGGTATTGTAATGAGTTTTAATGTAATATTTAGATGAATAACTAAAAATTGTCAATAAGTCACTAATTTTGAAGAAATTTTATACTTTGCACAACTGAAAGATATTAGAAAAAAGTATATCTTTGGAAATTTTATTATTAATTATTTCAGTAGTCTACCTTTACTTATCAATGGCTCAAACAATATTTTTCACTTTAAAGGACAAAATAAAATCTTAAGAACCCTTTAGAATAGCAATGATCTTGTTTATCATCATAAGAAGATGCATTTTGGGAATCAGAAAATACAGCCTATAAACCAGATGTCCACGTACCACACACATTAGGAGAACAGAAAATATAATGGAACTATCTATGAGTATAATGACAGGAATAATGACAAGAAAATTAAAAAAAAAAAAAAAGTTTGATTTATTAATTATTTTGAAAGAGGTAAATTTTCCATTCTGTCATCCTAAAATTCTTAGGCCAGAAATAACATGGACCCTCCTATAGTCAATATAGAAATTAAAATAATGGATCAAGGAATTGGTGCTTTTTGGAAGCAACGTGGTGATAAAGCAAAGGAAGCAGTGCTGTTAATGATGTAACAAAAATAAGAACACAACATCTTCAAAATAATACAAAAATTCTTCATTAATAATTCCAGTCTGTAATTCAGGAATTGGATAAGCATAAGCAACATAGACAAAATTTTGCTTTTTTTGTTTGCACCAGTCCTACCGAGTGAGTGAAAGGGAATTTAAAGTAAGTGCAAAACCACATTGAATAAATAAGCTCATCTGTGGCTATTTGTGTCTATTTGATGTAATCCACCATTTCACAGCCAGAAAGTGGTCACAGGAACAACCTCCAGGGAAAGGATCATTTAAACATTGAAAAAAAATCTCTCTTGGATTTTGTTGGTCAATGTCCATAAAACAGGAAAATACAAGTGGGAATATATGACCCATATATTAGATTGTTTTGTGTTCGTTATAGAAATACTTTCAAATAAAGGGAAGCAGATTTGAATGAAACAAGCTCTATACACAAATAAACTCATAGATCTGACAGTTAGCTTTACTTAGTTGTTTACATCAAAGTATAAAGTGCACAAAGTAATTTGTTTTTATGATTGGAGAACACTACTCAGTTGTATTGATGAAAATGATTTTATAAAATTGAGGGCAACTTTCTCCTTTGGGTTCTTGATGGGAAAAGGCTAGGGAGTGATTATTCTTTAGGACTTTTATTTGGAGAGCTTCCACTTTAATCCTTTTAAAATCAGTGGTTGGGAAACAATCATGAACTCTGATTTTCTCCTTTTTATGCTGGTATAATTCCTAACTATCAGTATCAGTCAAAGGATTGTCTCTAGAGCAATATTTTTGGAAGCAGTTTGATTCAAAATTTAATTTTAATTTTCAAGAGGCATTAAAAAGGAAAACTGAAAATAATTCTAAGTTACTGAGGCACTTCAGAAAAATTGCAACCCTACTTTTACATTTTAAAGTGCTATGCGAATTTTTGGATGTTACTTGTGGGTTTTAGAAGGAGAGGGGAACTTGAACTAAATTTTGTTGTAAGCAGGTATAATATGAAGGAGATAAACACCACATACACTGCCAATATCTTCAAAGTCAATGATGCACTTAAATCAACTAGCTTTGAGAATAACTCAGCTTTACTGTGTGGTTAAGTGGGCTACTAAAAATCCTATAGGTTTTCTCAAAAACAATAGGGGGTTACAAACTACTGAGGGAAACTGTACTTTCCCTTTGTTATTCAGTCCACTGGACTATAATATCTTTCACTTATTTTCTAAGTTTGCTGTGCAAAGTATCTGGTTCTGAAGGTAGAAAACCTTGGGAAAGTTACACTTTCAAAAGACTGCATAGGAAGATTTTCTTTCTAACATAGTCAATTCTATTTATAGGATAAAGGCAAAAATTGAAGACTTGCATAAATTATGAACACCCCCTTAATAACCTAAAATATGTCCATGCTGCTAAGAGGAAACTAAAATCTCAAAAAGAGAGTCTATGCTAGTATAGACTTTGAAGATTCAATATATATTCCTGCTCATGATGATGATGCATGGTTTTATATATACCTCAAAGTGGTAAACAATACCAGTTCTGATACACACAGAGGACAATTTATGCAACTGCTCTGAGGGAGGGGAAGTTTCATTTGCACAATATAAAGAACAGATAGGACACAAGTACAGATGATACCATATACTCTACCAGCTATCACTGTGCATTTGAGTAAGAACATCTATTCAATGAATATATAGCAGAAGAAAAAAACTGTTGAAATAAAGTTGAAGTTGATGAATGTCATTATAATGCCATAATAGTAAACTGCTGCAATGATACTTGTAGAGGAATCACCATATATGTTTCCAGTTTTCTATTCTTAATGTCTGGTCATGCTTTTAAGAATATTGTTGAGATGCCCATGTGTATGCAACCTCCTTCACTGAAACTGGGCAAACTGAGATGCTCATAATATCTATTTTGGCAAGAACAGAGACACTACTAATAGTTTCCAATATAAGTGTTACATAACAACGGTGGAAGAAGACCAAGGAGAAGAGAAAATGCTATTTTACTTCAAACTCTGCATCTAGGGTTGTACTTTATATTCATGTCGCTACTTTATGAGACTTGTACTCTGAAGTCATAAACAGTAATTTGACAATATTAATGTTATCTTTTCAGTGTTAAGCTATGAAATACTGCTGTTGGCTTATCTAAAAATAAATTAAGATAGAAATAAAGATTTTAAAGCACTAAAGCTGTTCATTCCCTTCTTCCTGTTTCTTCTATTCTACTATCCCTTAACTTTCCTTAATTTTTCTCATATCTTATTCTGAACTCCTCCCTCATTGGGCTTATAAGCTTCAAGAAAGTCCATTCTACATTATTGTTTGCATGTCTGATCAAGGTGCCTCTTTCAGAAGCCCAGACTGTACAGTGTTAAGACTGTTATTAGGGTAGAATGTTCCTGGGGAGGATAAGGTCATGGAAAGCAGAGAAGTTCTCTGAGTTGTAACAAAACTGGCCTCTGAGGGCCACACACATGCCAAAACAGTAAGTTACTGCTGCTGTGGGCTGCAACATTGCTACTGGCAGAAGTCTGCAATGTGGTGTGGGATTATATATGTTTCAGTACATTTCTAAGTTTGCAGTAGCCATCTGTAAGCAGTGGGGAGAATGGGCTGCATTTCAGACAACCAAGGCATCCAGGAATATTTCCTCATAGGACACTGTTCCTTCCATCCCATACTCCAGATGCTGCTGTATGTGTGATACAATATCTTGTTGTGAAGATGCATCCATATTTTCAGCTTTGTTCAAAAAGATTTCTCTAGCTATGCCACACCTACTGAATTTTCTTTTCCAGCTGAAGGCACAGCACATGACAGATTAGCTTGTGCAAGTCAGTTTTGCAGTAGAATCTTGCTGATATTGAGATATATTTTTCCTATAAGGAGAGCATGGATGTCAAAATTAGGAGCTGAATTGTATGTATAATTTTTCAGAAAGAAATGAAATATTTTTCCAGGCATTACTAGAATCCTGTGCAGTGAAAAAGAGTATTCTATATTATTATGAAGATTATGGATATTCTGTGATTCTGATGTAAAGTTGCCCAAAATGTCTAAGCAGTTTGGTAGACTATCATTTTGTTCATCTATAAGATTACCTGAACAATATCAGAGAGCATCCAGTCAGGAAATGAAAAATAATCTTTGCCACTATTTTTGGATAACAAATAAGATATAAATTTTAATGTGAGATGAAAAGTATCTTGCATAACTGAACTATCAAAAGAGATCAGTGATTCCTGCTCTAAATAAATACATGAAAAGAGACAGCAAACTGACACACAAAAATGCTAAGCTTTGCACCAACAAAAAATTAACTCAAATTCAGAGAATACCCTTTTCAGGAAAAGTCTGCTTAGGAATCCAGAAAGTTTCTGAGGTCACCATTTTTTTCTACGCTATTCTTCCCTCTCTATATGTAGTGGACATGGGTTTTGGCCTCTAAAAACTGGCAGATCGCCCAGAATGGATGCAAAGGTCTGGACTACCAACGTGAAGTCTGACTCAGCACTGATTTCAGCACTCTGTGAGTCTGGCTTCCCACATTGCTGCATGCATTGAAGTCCTGCAGACAGGAACTTCACTGTAATGTTGTGATCATTCCTAGGGAGCAGAACATTCACAAAAAAATGCAGTAGCAATACAGTTCTAACTTGTCTACAGGACTGGTTGTGAAAGGGCAGTTCATATCTACTGGTCTCACCCATACTCTTTGGATATCCTCAGATCTTCTGTAGGCTCCTTTGTGTTTGAGGAATCTGCCTTGCAGCATTTTTTCCTATATGTCATCTAGAAACACATTGGCAGAGTTTTTTATTCTTTATTTCAAAAGCCAGAGGAAGCTTTACTTTTAAATTTGAAGCTCAGACTGATCATCCATCAGCTGCCCAGAGATATATTTAGGTCTATTTTCTTGCTCTCTTAGAATATATGTATGTCTGGCATGACCACACAGAAAATCTACACATTGTGAAATAAGAATAAACTGTAGATTTTTCCAAGAGCTGAGAAACGTGTGAATTCTCCCATATTCATTCTAGAGGGGTATTCAGAACCTTAGCAATTTCATGCTCAGTCTAGTTAAGTATTTCACTATTGACCAATGAAAAAGAGGAATACATTTCTAAAAAGCTATGCCATCTACTCTTTCTAACACTCTAAGTGGATAATAGTTGGGAAAATACCAGCTTTTTCTTTTTATTAAGATCTAAAGAATCAAACACTATGATTAAGATCATGGAAGAACCCAAGTCTTTACTATGGAAATCACAGCCTAAGAGCCTAACAGAACCTATGCAATTATATTTTTGACATTACAAATTCTTATTCGTTGTTATGAATAGCCAGAACTTGGTTACATATATACAACACAAAAATTAAGCATTTTCTTCCAAAATCAATTGCTGTGTAAACTTCATAGTATCTTCATTATACTATATACAAAGACATATATTATGTCTTTGCATACAATCTGTATCCAGATTTATGATAGAATTCTGAAGTTAATTTCCTCAGTGTACATTCTTTTATTTTGAAAAAAAAAAAGAGGGAAATGCATAATTGCTAGTCAAGAGGTTAATTCTGCTTCCAAGAAAATATTTCAAAATTTTAGTATTTCCTCCTTTCAATGAGAGAAGGGAAAGATTGTTCAAAGAATCATTAAGTTTTCTCCAATGAAGGACACTGTTTTGAAAATTATGCATATTATCTATGTATAAGAAAGTTGCTAACACTTGAAGATCATGAAATCTAAACTGCACTTTTCCTAGTTTCTTTGCCAGAATATAGGCATTTCAAGAATTTAAGTTTTAAACTGTGATATCCATTCAGTTAGAGGGTTTCTATAAACTTTTGTAGAATCTTAGCAAGTACAGAGAGCTGGAAGTGATGAAATTCAAGTTGATTAAGAAGTGAGCGTCTGTGGAGGTTATTTTCTTCTTCTTGAGATATTTTAAGTAACCAAGAACATACATCTTCTGGACTGGTCCACCACTGTTCACATCCAGTTACCATCTTGGTTGAATAGTTTTTAAACTATTCTTACTGCATAATTTCCTAATTATCTGTCTGTACCCTCAGCTTGTAGACAGATGGCCACCATTCCCTCAGTACAAAAACTGGACACATTTTTGCCCTGCCCCCATGCTCAGATGCTGCAGTTGCCTCTTGGGTAGCATTACTGGTCCCTGGTTGCACTGTCTGGTTGCTACAGGCAACATTCAACAGGTGAGCACGAAGAGCCAATGAATGTACAGGCACTGCAACCTTGGTATGGACAACATTGTAACTCCATAGCAGTTTCTATAGCAGTTCAAAAAATGATGCGTTAGGGAGAGAAAGGTAATTTGTAAGATTTAAAAGATCTACTGTGAATGACTCTCTCTGCAGGTTAACAGAAAATGCTGGGCCTGTTCTTGAGCCCTGAAGGAAAGCTCTGCTGCTCGACTTGTGTTCATGCAACTCAAGCCCCTGCCACAGCAAAAGAAAGTGGCCTTGCCCACACAGCTTATCAGAAACAGCTCCTGGTGAGCAGCACCGGAGATTGGCTTAACAATAACACAGCGTCAGTGATCACGTGCAGAGCTTGAGCTGTTCCCTGGCCCAGCCTCAGCAACTACACACGGCCTGATACAGATTTTTTTCATCTGGGATATACTACAGGCTATTTGTTCTGACAAAGAAAATGGCTAATTTCCATGAAGTTTTAAAATGTACTAAATAAGAGTTCCTCTATAAATGAGAGAAAATGGCTCATTAGTTTACACCATTAATTACATTAATGTAGCAGGCATATGTATGTTTCCTTTTTGGCATTTCACAAACAGCTGTTTTAACTTTAGGTAAATAGGTCAAAAACAACCTGAAATACATTGAAATTACTAAGCATAATAATCCTTTAAGAGATCAAATATATCTCTTAGAAATAATACAACTTTTTCTGAACTCTTTTGAGCTGATGAAGCAGAAAATAGCCTTAATGCCTTGGAATAGACGAAATATGTAACTAACATTACTATTTAAATATTAAAAAAGCAGGAGTCAGCACAAAAATTGTCATGTAATTTACCCTAAACAGTATTTAAGAATAAACACTTAGGGATTATTTGTAACTGGTTTGTACCACATAAAGTGTACTAACTTTTAAGTTACAGTGACAGTTTAACAAGTCACAGTTCATATATTGTTCAAATGTTGGCAACAGACTACTCAACTTCATTCTTTAACACTTAGACAACAGTAGGTTTAAAGGCAGTATCTGTCAAATTGTCAAAGTGCAGACTAAAAACTGTGTGAGACCCTGGCAACAAAATAGAAACAGAAATAAACGGTCAACCTATATGAAGGAAAAGACATTGCTATTTCTAATTAGGGAACCAGACTGCAATTTAAGAGAGTTTAGAATGTTGAGAATAGAAAGACGAAATATTAACTTAAATTTGAATGATGGGTATCTCATCCATGTAAGTCCCCTTTTGATTCTTGTTCTGTAACAAAACCATAGCAGAGCATTTCACTTGGTGCATTCTTATCATGTTTATCTACTGCCATAGAATACCTTCCTGCAAACACTACCACTGTTACACTGGCAGTTAACTAAGAGCCTACACCTCTAAGAAAGAAATTGAAATATAAATTTGGCACACCACAATCACTTCAGCTAAACAGAAAACACTTATTATATAATCAGATTCTTTAAAGTATCTGTACAACAACAAATGTTAAATATTGTTCACAGATTCCTTCACATTATTTTCTTTAATCAAAAAGTGGTTTTGTAAATACAGTTATAATTTACAAACATTATTTCCAACAAAATATGATGGAAAATTTTAGTACATCTCCATGTTAGAATCCCTGCCGCTTATATGAAGACTTCTGCAATATTGTCCCCCCCAAAAAGCACTGAATGTGTCAAGATGTAAAGTTCAAAAACTGCTTCTGTTGAGAAGCAGAGCACAAAGGTATTCTGACCATAGAGGTAAGACTGAAAGCAATGCTTAACAGTTCACCTGAACATAAGTCCTGCTAGTGAAGCTCTAAGAACACTTACTGTTGTATTACATTCATGTGCCAGATCTGAAATTTCTGGAAGCACAGGAATAGAGACATTTCAGTATCATATGTCTTTCCTTGGCATCCATGAAATCAGGCTCTTTCTCTTTTGTTTGTGTGAATAGTTTTTTTTTCCAGATTTTTTTACGAGTTACAGTTTGACAACACTGAGAAGGTGGTAATGGGCGTGCCAAGCTTGGCAGTGCACTGAGATACAGAGTATGGTCTGTTCATAATGGGTCACTTACAACTATATATGTAAATGAGATTATTCAAGAACGTTCAAGAGAAATTCTGTCCAAAGACACAGACTGTAAACATGGCCATTGCTAATGGTTTTAGCTTTGTCCAAATACTTAACTGATGTCAGTAAAAGGAGCGTCAAATGTTGGCTTCTATCGTGCAAGAAAAAATGTTCACTATTATCACTGTTTAGAAAGGCGAAACTAAAGAAGCAGAGGGAGTCAGTCGGCCGGCTCGTCTCCCTCGCTCGCCTACGAGTCAAAACCCGAGCACTCGGGGGCGGGCAAACAGCGATGGCCGCACAGCCAGGGCTCCTCAGGCTACGGCAGCTGAGTGCAAGCGGCCACAGGACCGCAAGGGAAGGACGCTGGCAGCTCGCCAGCTCGTCCGTCCGTCCGTCGGCGCAGACAGCGCCCCGGGCTCCGGGCCGGCTC
Source organism: Vidua macroura (assembly GCF_024509145.1). Lineage (NCBI taxonomy): Eukaryota > Metazoa > Chordata > Aves > Passeriformes > Viduidae > Vidua > Vidua macroura. Next base: position 135,054,129 of record NC_071571.1, read on the forward strand.
CGGCGGCGGCACCTGTGAGGCGCAGCGGGACCCCTCCGTTCGGAGGGGCGGTGGGAAACCTGCCCTGGGCGCGCAGCCTTGGGCCGCGCGGGACCTCCCGGCCCGGGGCCAGCGCGCCGGGAGGCGCTCGCTGCCGCCGCGGGCAGCGCCGAGGCCGAGGCTGCGGGCGGAACGTGGGGGCACCGGCTGTGCCGGGACACGCCGTGGGATCCCTGTGCGGGGCGGGGGGATCCGTGCCGCCTGCCTGCTGTCACTGAGTTTCCTCGCCCGTTTGCCCGCCGTGCCTCTTTCAGGAAAGTTGCGGCTCTCCCTGCCACCAGAAGCCCTGGCAGTGCCGGGACGATTGAAGCCTCCCGCCTCGACAGCCCGTGCCCCAGAGGCAGGAGACGATTTGCATGCGGACTTGTCGCTGGCAGTAGCCACTGCCCGTCAAGCCTGACGGACAAACGCCCCCCTCTTTCCTCCCCCCCGTCCCGGAAAGCCCCTCCCTCGCCCCCTCCCTCGCCGGCACCTCCTGCCGCCTGTCAGTCGGAGCGGAGCGCGGCGCGGGCGGCGGAGGCGGCGCGGCAACGGCAGAGAGCGGGCGGGAGAGGGAGAGAGAGAGCGAGGAGCGAAGCTCTCCCCTCCCTCCCTCTCTCCCTCCCTCCCTCTCTTCCTTCCTCCTCTCTCCCTCCCTCCCTCCCTCGCTCCTTCCCCTGCTCCCTCCCTCCGCTCTTTCTGCTTCTCTCTCCCCTCATTCTCTCTTTCCGTCTCACCCACCCCGATCTCCGTTTCTCTTCCCCTCTTCCTCCGTCACGCGCACACACACTCTTTCCCTTCTCCTTGTTTTTCTGTCATTTGACTTTGCATCTCAAGGCGGCCACCGGCTTCTCTATGAATCCCGTCTGTTGATCCGTGATCTGTCACGCTCCCTCCACCCCCGTCCCCTCCCAGCTCCACTCCTGTACCTGGAGCAAGGCAGGAGCGGCAGCCGAGCAGCATGTCCCGAAGGAAACAGAGCAAACCCAGGCAGATCAAACGTAAGTTTCCTGAGGGGGGCTCCCTCTAACAGACTTTTATTTATCTCGTTCTTGGGAGACGCGAGAGAGGTGGGTGTGGGGAGCAGTAGCGGGGTCCGGAGTACGGACCGATGATGAAACTTTGCCAGAGAGGCTGAGGATGGGGAGAGAGAAAAGGGGACGTGAGCGACAGCCGGGAACTGCTCCGGTGCGGGTTGAGCAGGCTCCTCACTGTCTCGGTTTCATTCGCTCCTTTGGAGCTCAAGCTGCCGTCCCGTAGTCCGTTCAAACTATTGCTCCGTGTTTCGGACTGGGATCGCTCATGTGTTTTCAAGTTGAACTAGCGGGAGAGCACACAAACCAGCCTGCGAACACCGTCCCTACCACTCAGCAACTTTCTGCG